>NC_028637.1:99797308-99803824 GCF_001406875.1 Solanum pennellii
ATATATATATATATATATATTTAAAATACATTATTAAATAGTTCGGGGGTAAAAATTCCTTCGTAAAGTTTGGTATCTCGTAACAACAATTTTGGCCCAAAGTTAAAATATTTTTCAAACTCTTTTTTTTCTAAATTTTTTATATCGATTGTCATATTTGGAATAAGTTATCTCATAATTTATATTATAGGATTACCAATATTTCATACTAATTGTTATTTTATTTTGGCTTCTTCATTCTGTTTGGTGTTTGTATAATTGTATCTAGTTTTGATTTTGTTGCACTGAAAATATGGCAATCTCTATGTATGAGCGAATGAAAAAAGATAAAGTACTTTAGTCAGATCCATCTGTAGATTGAACACTCACAGTTATGAGCTATGCAACTATAAGTGAAATCAAGATTTGACAGAAAGAGATTGAAAGGCACTATTTTGAATTTCTCAAATTGAGAGGATGGATAGAATTCGACAGAGTAACAACGATTCGCTTTCACAATAAACACACATCACTAGCTATTTCAAATTGTCATCGATCAATTAGCTATCTTTACAATAAAAAAGAACAACAATTACTCTGCGTCTTCTATCAAACGCACTCTTATAACAATGGATTAATGCACTTCCGTAAGAAATTAAGAGTAACAAGTTAAACTTGGCAGTTTAATTTAGGTAAGATATCATCAATTAGCCATCTTGCTATCCAACGATATGCATTTTGTGTCAAATGAACTCCATCCCAACTGATGTGAGTACTCGGATCAACACACACTGGAACTCTTGGAGCACCGCATCTTCTATGTACGTCATAATTATATTCTCCTCCTATTCCACAACATGCTTTCTGCAACGACTTGTTGTCGAATCCTAAAAATGTAGTAAGTTGGTAAATGCATATGGTTTTCTTCCCCTTTTCATTTATGCAGAGAGCATAAATAGTAATTCGATCTTAAAAATAGGAAAAGGAAACGATATATTTATAGCACTTACCAAGACCGTCAGCATTTTGTAAAAGCCACAGAAAGGCGTTGTAGTAGTCACCATAAATCAGTGTAATGTTTGGGTAATCTTTCTTCAACTCATCAATGGCTTGTTGCAAATAACGATTGAAGAATATCGCAAAGTTATTTAAGTCTTTTAAGCAATGGTACTCATCATAGGCAGTTGAGATGTTGGTCATGAATTTTGTTAGGAAAATTGGGTGGCAACCTATTGGGAAGTTGCCTGGAACTATAATTTGAGTAGCCCCAAAACCGATGATCCTCTGAAAAAAGTAATTGATCACTAGAAAACAAATTTCAATCAAATAAAACAAGTACTAATCAAGAAGGAAAAAGTAAATAGAAGCGTAAAATCAATTCCCCACCTCAAAATTGAAAAGTGTAATTCACTTTGTAGCTTTCTTAATTATGGAACTGATCTAAAGAAGACGATCGTTAAATTGCTTATATACTTAAACCAAAATAACTAGTACTATTTCTAGCAAGTGTGACATCCTTGGTATTCATAATGATAGAATTAGTAGGATATTACAAAGACTATCAGATTGAGACAAGTGACAAGAGAAAGAGAGGGTTAAAACAATATTCATAACAAGCAAACCTGTATATCCTTAATTATACTTTTTTTGGAAAGACACCAAATAATCGAAATTAGCGTAATTATTAGGATAGTAATTAACAGCCTAAAGTTACATAATCTATATTAATCATCCGTTTAAAAAAGAATGTCCCTATTTCCTTTTATTTTATTTAAAAAAGAATGACCCCTTTTTTTTTTTTTTGGCAACACTTTAACTTTAACTTTCCATGTGACATGTTTAAAACCACAAAATTAAAGGACATTTTGATACATTTGATATAACTTTAATTTAGAATCACAAGATAAAAAAATTTTTTTTTTTTTTTAAACTCTGTTCCAAATCAAATTAGATCATCATTTTTGAAAGGAGGGAGTACTTACAGTTGACATGTTTGTATGTCTTAATTAATTCCACTCTAATTACAAGTGTCTTGTACTCTTGTTTGGTTGTACAAGTGAAATTATTAGATTATATTGAATTCTAAAAATAAAAAATAATAATTTAAAATAAAAAATTTATATTAGTCAAATAAGGGTCTTTATAATTGATGTTAAATTAAATAATTAAGATATATATTGTCTCTTGAAAATATATTAATTTATAAACATACGTTCTTAACTAATATTATAAAAAATAATTGAGTTATATTTTTCAATTTAGTATATTTTGATTAAATTAATCATAAAAATTAAAGGTATATAATTTCTGTGAACACCATGAAATGCATGTTTGACAAATAGAATAATATTATAAATATGGTATCATTAAATTATGAATATTTGATAAAAAGATAATCTATCAAGTTTAACTTAAAAAATAACTTATAATGTAAAATATCGAGTCAACACTACTAAAACAAATAAAATTGAAAATATAACATAACTTTTGAATTCGAAACAAAAAATTAACACAATACTCTTATGTCAAATTTCAATATATAATAAAATATAATTTAAAAAAAAATAAAATGTAAGTCCATAACTTCATTCAACAATAAATTTTACTTCAATTTAGAATTAGAATACTAAAAAAATTATATTAATAATTCTTTTAGAAGATATAAAAATTGCATGAAATCACATGAAGTAAAGGTTGAGAACAAGAAGGAAATGAAATATAAATGATATTAAAAAAATAAATTATATAGAATAATAAAATCAAAACAAATTTAAAATAATAAAAATAAAAAATACATTAAAATGAAAAAAAAAGGGAAGAAATTAATAGGTAATAGCTTGTAATTACAACATGTTATTATCAACAA
Source organism: Solanum pennellii (assembly GCF_001406875.1). NCBI lineage: Eukaryota > Viridiplantae > Streptophyta > Magnoliopsida > Solanales > Solanaceae > Solanum > Solanum pennellii. Next base: position 99,800,154 of record NC_028637.1, read on the forward strand.
CTCACGCCTCCCCTTGTGAATCGGAGAGTGCAATACACTAAATTACCTGCTAACCAAGTAATTACATGTTCAATCAAACATAACAGAATTACACCAAATACAATTAGCAGGGTGGACTTTCCAAACATGCGCTAAAGAATTTAAGTTATACTCCCTCCATCTACTTTTGTTTGTCATGATTTGTATTTTTAGAATCAAACTATAAGAACTTTGACTAAATTTTAAGACGTATTTTTCATCGTATTAATCCTAAAGGTCGTTATATGCGAGGGATATGAAAGTCGCAAGCGAAATCATATCTTAAAAGGAGTTATAAACTTAAGAACTCTGTTATGCGAGGGGACAAAAGAAAGATAATGTTTCTTCAACAAATTCAGATCTGTAGTGGACTCACGAGGCCACCAACTCCCCACCTACCATTCGCAATTGTGTGAAGGGCTATTAAAATTTTGAAGATTAAAGGAATAAACTCACTTTAACGCCATGGATGATAGTCTGAACAATTTCTGGCACCATTTTTCGCGATTCGTCCATGGTTTTACCTTGTGATAAGCCATAAATGAATTCATTTCCTCCAATTTCTCCAACTAAGAAAAGTGACTTGTTCAATTTTTCTGGGCAATCTAGCAAGCAAGAAGAAAAATAATTAATTGGATATATAGTCGTTAGTGCCATTTGCAGAAGCGAATAACAAATTAATTAGTGCAATGAATTACCAGGGGAGCATGTGGTCTGGAAATGAGAAGACATCCAATCAAGTTGCACACTCAATGAACTATTTGTAAGTGCTATATTAACAATGTTCTTCTCTGCCAGGGATTTGGCAGATAAAGCAGTACACCCAGCTACTGCAAAATTCACACCATGCCTAAAATCTGCATTTTCATCCTTGTACGGATTTAGCAGAGGAAGACCAGATTCCACAGCTGTATATTTTTGAAAGAGAAATTAATCACCATACACATATATCTATAGTAATTGGGGATTCAATTCATACCTATGAAATCAATGATGAGCATGCCATTAGAACAACGCCCAGTTGCATTCTGGTAGAAATCCATTCCATAAGGAAGTGTTCCACATGACAAATTAGCTCCACAAAGGGTCTCTCTGATGCAATTGCCGGTATCGGAAATTGAATCACCAAATTGATAGATTTTATCAAATCTGCAATTCAACAATCGTGGATTTTGAAGCTTTAATACTTGTTCAGCTTCGCCTACTTTCACCATTAAAATGAGCAAAGAAAGAAGCAAGGTTACTGTTGTTGCCATGGCACTATTTCAATTTGCCAAGAAAAACTATTCAGCTTATGCACGCTACTCCTTTTCAACTTTCCTTTTTAGTCCCTATAAAAAAAATTGCAGTAATATATTTTTATAATAAGTAATAAGTTAATTATAAAATATTTATTTTATTTTTAATAAAATAATTTATAATCACATAAATTTTTATTATTTATTTTCAATTACAAATTTTAAAGATTCTCCTTTTTTTTTTATGGAATTAAATTATTTCACGTGATAAAAGAAATGTTATTTTTCCTGCAGGAAGTACACGAGCCAGGATAACATGTGATGTATTAGTTAAGAGGAAAGGATCAAAATAGTCCTTTCTTCTTTGGGTTAAGGCTCAAAGTTATCCTTGAATTTTCACATAAAACAGTAATAGTTCTTCATGTTTGCAATATTGATGTATTTTTGGTTCTCATCCAAAATTTTATCTATTTTTAGATCTGATTTTATTTATAATCTATGTATGGGATGTGCAGTCGTTATTTTATATATTTAGTAGAAATAACAACTCCATAGGAAAGTATGTAAGAAGAAAAATGCTTTGTTTTGTTTAGTAGAAATCATATTGCAGGTAAAGTTGAGAGGTTCATCACGATAATTTCACGTATAATAGTACAATTTTTTATTTTTCTGCAAAGTCATATATTAAGATATTCTTAGTTTAGTTGCAATAATATTTCTAGTGAACAAAACAATGTGTTTTTGTTATGACATTCTCTCAGATAGAGTTATTATTTCTACTAAATATATAAAAAGACGATCGGACATTTCTTATATAAAATTTTGGGTAAAATTAATATTAAAAAATAGACAAAATTTTAGGATTGGACCAAAAGTGCACCAATATTATACCTATAAGGAACTATTAGTGCTCTATGTGAAAAATAAAAATCACTTTGAGCCTTAACCCAAAGATGAAGGACTATGTTGAGCCTTTCCTCGTTAGTTAACATTGATTCTCAGTGTATCTAAGTGCCAGCTAAGCCAGTTTTATTAGAGTAATTCTTTTTATTCTTTTTTAAAAAAAAAAAAACGGAAAGGTCAAATATACTGATANTCTCAGTGTATCTAAGTGCCAGCTAAGCCAGTTTTATTAGAGTAATTCTTTTTATTCTTTTTTTTAAAAAAAAACGGAAAGGTCAAATATACTGAAATACTTTCATTATATTTTCAATCAATTATACCGTAGGAGGAACGTATAACTGATTTCTAATAATATATAATAAACTTTAAGTATCATAAAGTTTTTCATATAATTCAATTAGACTCTTAAAATTAAATCTGTATCTATTGAATAGTGTTGTTTATTAAACGAAACAGATATATAATAATCTTTAAAATATTAATTTATTAGATATTAATTTTTAAGTATAATGATATGTTAGTTAATCAGTAAATTATCGATTGGTACGATATCGAATTAGTGATTAACGAATGATTTTTGACGATGTATTAGCTCAATCATTTTATACTCTCTTTTACTCACTCACCAATATATTAATCTCCAATCAAATAAAATAATTTTTTTACCCCCACTTAAGTTAGTAATTTTATAATATAAATCACAATAACAAATATATGAAAGTCTAAACACTAATGACACATATTTATTTATCAAATATACTTATGATAATAATGTAAGTACGATAATTTTTTATGCTTAATGATTTATTCAAGAAATTGAATAATTTCCCCTGGCACCAATAAATTGTTAACTATGAATATTGTTGTTTTTACATGTTAGTGTGCAAGAAATTGAGTCCGAAACTCAAAGGGTAGAAAATATTAACAAAAATTTCAAAACGGTATATAAAATTTTATATAAACCAAAACGGCAAAATCGCTGCCGACGCAGCGATTTACTTCAACTGAAAAAGTAAAATCGCTGCTGAGGCAGCGATTTTGCCAAAAATTTTTTTTTTAATATAAAAAAATTTTTCTTCTTACAAATCGCTGCCAGGGCAGCGATTTGACATTATTTTTTAATTTTCTTTTTTTTTTAAAAAAAATAAGGTATATCGCTGCACTGGCAGCGATTTATGAAGAATTTTTTTTTTTTTAAAAATCGCTGCCAGTGCAGCGATTTATAAAAAACAAAAAAAAAATTTTGATATAAATCGCTGCTAGAGCAGCGATTTACAAAAAAAAAAAATTTTTTTTTTTTTATAAATCGCTGCCTAGGCAGCGATTTATTTAAAAAAAAAAAAATTTTTTTGTTATTAAATCGCTGAGCAATTTTTTAAATAAAAAATTTTTTTAAAAATGTTAACTTATGTATATAATTTATAAGAAAATATACATTATTTTTAAAAAATTAAAAATAAGTAAATATATTTTCTTTCTAAAAAAAAGATATTATATTGAATTTAAATTTAA
>NC_028637.1:99808591-99832322 GCF_001406875.1 Solanum pennellii
GGCAGCGATTTGACATTATTTTTTAATTTTCTTTTTTTTTAAAAAAAATAAGGTATATCGCTGCACTGGCAGCGATTTATGAAGAAATTTTTTTTTTTTAAAAAAAATATATTTTCCAATATAAATCGCTGCCTTAGCAGCGATTTATAAAAAACAAAAAAAAAATTTTTTGTTATTAAATCGCTGACCAATTTTTTAAATAAAAAAAAATTTTAAAAATGTTATAATAGCGATTCTTATATATAAAAAAAATTATAATATTTTTTAAAATTTATGTATATAATTATAAGAAAATATACATTATTTTTAAAAAATTAAAAATAAGTAAGTAATAAATATATTTTCTTTCTAAAAAAGATATTATATTGAATTTAAATTTAAATAATATTTGAATTCAAATAATTAATTTTTTTAAATCACACTGACGAAAATGCAGAAAATTTTTTATTTAAAAAAATTAATTATTTGAATTCAAATATTATTTAAATTTAAATTCAATATAATATCTTTTTTAGAAAGAAAATATATTTATTACTTACTTATTTTTAATTTTTTAAAAATAATGTATATTTTCTTATAATTATATACATAAATTTTAAAAAATATTATAATTTTTTTTATATATAAGAATCGCTATTATAACATTTTTAAAATTTTTTTTTATTTAAAAAATTGGTCAGCGATTTAATAACAAAAAATTTTTTTTTTGTTTTTTATAAATCGCTGCTAAGGCAGCGATTTATATTGGAAAATATATTTTTTTTAAAAAAAAAAAATTTCTTCATAAATCGCTGCCAGTGCAGCGATATACCTTATTTTTTTTAAAAAAAAAGAAAATTAAAAAATAATGTCAAATCGCTGCCCTGGCAGCGATTTGTAAGAAGAAAAATTTTGAAATCGCTGCTTGAGCAGCGATTTCATTTTTATATTAAAAAAAAAAATTTTGGCAAAATCGCTGCCTCAGCAGCGATTTTACTTTTTCAGTTGAAGTAAATCGCTGCGTCGGCAGCGATTTTACCGTTTTGGTTTATATAAAATTTTATATATCGTTTTGGAATTTTTGTTAATATTTTCTACCCTTTGAGTTTCGGACTCGCAAGAAATTTATGAAAAAATGAATTTATATAGATTAATATCTGAAAAATATTTTATTTTATTTTATTTTATTTTATTTTATTTATAAGAAAAAGATTTTTTGGGGTAGGTGGTTTAAAATAGTACACCTTTGGAGTGTACTAAGGGGACACAATCCCATTAATTAAGCATGTGGCCACCAATATTAATTTCCCCGTGATTCTTAATTAATTGTCCAAACATATCTATTACTATTTCCGTCCCGTATTATTTATTATGATTTCTATTTTTAGAGTTAAATTATAAAGATTTTGAGTAATATTTTCAAATGTATTTTTTCATCATATTAATATGCAAAAAATTGTAATTTATAGTATTTATTTGCAACAAATTTTAAACATATAGAAAATAAACAAATCATACAAATAAAATATGAAGAAACATAATTTTATTGATTAAGATAGCGGTACAATTCTATTGATCCCTTGATTCTACTCTCTTAGAATTTATCCATGATTCGAGGGCCGTTAGTGGTGTATTTCTCGAACTAGGATGATATAGATTTTGAACTCTCTAAATGAATAATCCATCAATTTGTGGAGTATTCGAGATCTTGATGTCTTTATGGAATTTTCGAGATGCCTTTTAAGGAAATTTAGTACCCTTTATATAGGCATAAACTAGGGTATAGAGTTGAGTAGCCTCCAAGAATCCTTATTTGAGTTGAACACAATTTGTAGAGTCCCAACTCGAATTGAACGCATCTTGTAGAGTCCCACAAAATTTTAATGTCTACATATGCCCCCTACTTCAAGGCTTGACGGAGTGTAGACTTGTTGAAACTCAAAGACAAGCCTTGAAGTACTCATTCTTCCACCTTTGCAGCTTCAGATTTTCAGACTTGATTTAAGAGAGAATAGATAAAGGGAGATTTGGTCCCACTGGGCGTGCCAATTTGTTTGTAACAAATTTTAAACATATGGAAAATAAACAAATCATACAAATAAAATATAAAGAAACATAATTTTATTGATTAAGATAGCGGTACAATTCTGTTGATTCCTTGATTCAACTCTCTTAGGGTTTATCCATGATTCGAGGGCCGTTAGTGGCCTATTTATCAAACTAGGATGATATAGATTTTGACCTCTCTATATGAATAATCCATCAATTTGTGGATTATTCGAGATCTTGATCTCTTTATGGTAATTTTATGAAATCGGGTCAATTTTGTTGATTTAGGAATTTCTTTCAATTGAGGATATAAATGGTGAAATTGATAACGGCGAGGTATAAATAACTTCGTTTTAACGATAGGGGTATAATCAACTAATAAGCTAAAGTTGAGGGGTATTTTTAACCTTTTTCTATAGATAAAAGTATTTTGTCCTTTCTTGTTTTAAGATGAATAAGTAATTAGGGACCACTAAAAAAAATAGACAAATAATTAGAGACAAGGGAGTACTTGTTATACTATTTATTATACATAATTATATTTTAAAAAGTTATCTTTTATAACTATACTCCATTATTAAAAAAAATAATTAATCTCGTCCGTCTTTCTCTAATCGTCTCTTCCTCTCCCTGCTACAACAGATATGAAACAGTTTGTTGGACAACAGCTCTTCCATACAATTAAACCAAAGTGCTTATTATCTTGAACCACATAAACTTTGCATACATACATTTACCAGCCAAAATATTCACTTATTAACATTGACACTAGTAACACAACATTAACATATTGAGTGAAACTTTACAAAGTAGAGTATAAAGAGAATAAAATGTAGGCAAATCTTATCACTATCTAGACGTAAAAAGACACAAAGTATAACTAACTTGAGAAACAAATACATGACCAGAATATAAAAGACTCACACACATGACATAAATATGCATCTACCACAATCCATACATTGTTCATGAAAAATAGTGCCAGATCCGACAAATTAAATCCCTATCATTTTTTAATTGCCACCCAACAATATCAGTTTTTTTCTCACAAAAATAAATTAAAAGATTGAATTCAAACAAGGCAGTTTAATTGTGGTATTATGTCATCGATTAGCCATTTTGTTAACCAACTGTATGCCCTTTGTGTTAAATGAATTCCATCCCAACTTATGTAACTATTGGGGTCTGCACACGCTTTGACTCCTGGATTACCACATCTCATATCTTCTCTACAATTGTATTCTCCACCTATTCCACAACATGCTTTCAGTACAGAATTTTTGTCGAATCCTGAAAATTTTATTTTACTAAAAAAAGTTAGTAAATTGCATGAGGTTCTTCACTTTATCTAATCATCCATAGAGCCATTAAAATAAGTTTGGCCATGTGGTCAACTAAGCTCATCATTTGAAAGACTTATACGTTGACACAAGTAAATCTTTGGCCCTTGATGCTCGATCGAGGTTGTGAGTTTCTAGCACTTACCAAGAGCAACAGCATTTTGTCGAAGCCACAGATAAGCATTGTAGTAGTCGCCGTAACTGATTGAAATGTTTGGATATTCTCTCTTCAGCATGTAAATTCCTCGTTTCAAATGATTGTTGTAATACATCATAAAATTGTTCCACTCTTTGACGCAACCATACTCATCGTATGTGGTTGAGGGTCTGGTACCAAATATGGTCAGGATAACCGGGTTACAACCAGCTGGAATATTACCTGGAACTACAATTCGAGTAGCTCCAAAACTTATAACTCTCTGAAAAAAATTTAAAAGTTCAAGCACGGAAATAGATCAGAACATAACAAATAGCAATGATACTTACTCTAACACCGCGAATAATGGCATGAACAATATCAGGCACCATTGTTCGCAACTCTTGTATGGTTTTACCTTGGATAAACCCATACGCAAGTTCATCTCCTCCTATTTCTCCAACTAGGAAAAGTGACTTTTCCAAATATTTTGGGCAATCTACAAACAAAATTAAATAGAAAAACATCAATGTAATAATAACATTAATATCTTATTATATATTGTACTATAATTCCTTACCCGTAGAGCAAATGGAATTGAAATGAGAAGACATCCAATGAAGCTGCACAGTTAATGTACTATTTGTATAAGACATAGAAATGTTCCTCTCTGCAAGTTGTTCAACTGATAAAGCAGTAGCCCCTGCTACTGCGAAATTCGAACCATGACTAAAATTTGCATTTTCTTCCAAGGACGGATTTAGGAGAGGAAGACCACATTCCAGCGCTGTACATTATATTATCAGATACATATATAGATATACATAATTAATATATATAATGTTGTGAGTTCAACGTATCGTACGTACCCATGAAATCAACCATGAGCAATCCANTAAGGACGGATTTAGGAGAGGAAGACCACATTCCAGCGCTGTACATTATATTATCAGATACATATATAGATATACATAATTAATATATATATAATGTTGTGAGTTCAACGTATCGTACGTACCCATGAAATCAACCATGAGCAATCCATTAGAACAACGCCCCGTTATTTCTTTCTGGTAAAAATTCATTCCATAAGGAGGGAATCTACACCCAGTATGAGCTCCACAATAGCTCTCTCTCAGGCAATTTCCGGTATCGGAAAGTGAATCACCAAACTGATAAATTCTATTAATTCCGCATTTCTTCAATTTCGGTTCTTCGAGCTTTATTAATAATTCTTGTGCGTTAGCTTGAAGAAGCAACGAACTTATTTTTATTATTTCTATTATCAACAGATGAAGCACTACAACTCTTATTGTGAATGCCATGATCCAACTTGAAATGTTATAATTAGTAGAATATTGTGGTTGGTTTATATAGAGTATAGGGGTAAATAGTGATGTTCAGTCGGTTATTTTAAAAAAAATTATATTATGTTAATTTTTTTTTGGTATACTATAATATATGATCAAAGTTAAATTTTTGAAACTATTTCAATTATATCAGTTTCTCTGGTATGATTTGATTAATTTTTTATTTTTTTTTAAATTAAAATATTTCTTTCGTAAATATGTTTTTGAAGATATGCTTTGATTATTCACTAAGGAGACAATAATATAAAACTTTATTGCCGTATTATTTGATCTTAAATATATTATAGGAGTATTTACATAGGGTTTGTTGTATTGTTTGATAGAGTATCTATGACCGTTTTAATCTTTAATTAAATAAAAAGTTAATTAAAAATCAAAGACTTAAAGTAGTCTAGTCACCATAAGTCTAGGACTTTAGGTTATATTTATATTTAAAAAATGTTACAAAATATATTTATATATTAAATTCAATATATGGTTAACTTACGGCTATACGATTCAAATTTTCATAAATTAAAATAATCATTACAATTGTTCAGGACGATTATACACCAAAATAAAAATTTACAATTTTATTTTTAAAAAATAACATAAATCTATTTGATTCGATTAAGTTCAATTGAGGAAAATTCTTAGCTAAATACAACGAGTTGATCAGGCAACAATCGTTACCTTTTGTGTACCTCTGAAAATGACTCATGCATCACTAATTGGTTGAGACGTACTTGGTGAGAACTAGCTAATTAAATGCCAGTATACCAGTAAGACCTCTTCTCTTTCAATTTGTATTAACTAGTAAAAGTAATGTAAAATAATTATTTTACTTATATGACTACATTAATACAAAAAAGTGGAAGTTGTAACATGAAAAGAGATAAAAGGGAAAAAAATTATCGGGTAAACGTGTATTCTCACGATACAATATAAATCTATTTATGTTAACTATTTATTTTTCTTTAGTTTTATGCTTAAATTACAAAAATTATGAATTTTATATCTAAATTATCACGTATTGGTTTGATAGTACTCGATAAGAAATTTAGTAACTTCCTGTAGTTTTAACTTGTTTTAAACCATAAATGCAGTCATCTCCAAGTTTGAAATATGACTTTTCTAACTATTTTGGGCAATCTAGGAACTGAAGTTAATTATTATAAATTATGAATTATCGTTATAAACATTGTTATTTTTATTTTTATTTTTATTATTGTTATTGTTATTGTAATTATTATTATTAGTAATATTGTTATTTTCTTTTATTATTTTTGTTATTATTATTGCTCTTTTTAAAATTATTATTATTATTATTGTTGTTGTTGATAATAGTGAAAAAATCATTATCATTGTTGCTCCTTTTTTTAAAATTATTATTATTGTTATTATTATTATTATTATTGTTGTTGTTGATGATGATGCTTTTTTTAGGAAAAATTATGCGGCTAAGCAAATTTATACTATTTAATTAGTCACATAGCTATACTTTGCCATAATTACCACTCCCGACAATATTATACATTAATTATGTGGACTGACTTGGAGTTTGTATAATTAGTTATGTTTGTATATGTATAATTTGCCAAGATATACAATACATATGTATAATATACAATTATTTAACCTATATACATATACAATTCACCTCTCTCCCACTCTCTGCCCTTTCTCTATCTTGCCTCTCTCTTCCCTCTCCCAATCTCTCTTGCTATATACAAATACATATGTATAAAATATAATTATTTAATCAATATACATATATAATTCACTTTTCTCCCACTCTTTTCCCTCTCTCTCGCCTCTCTCCTCCATATAACATGTAGTTACGAATTGTAATTATCAAACTATAGTTATGGAGAGTAATTTGATTATTTTTAAGTGGCTATATGTGAAATCTCCTTTTTTTTAATCACTGTTACTCCTAATGTAATTTAAAGGAATTTGAGATTTTTTTTTAGGAAGATAATTTGTGAGATATAAGTGATATGTAAGCACTTGTATGAATCTCTCTTTATTCTGAGTAAATTTATAAGATTATTTCTCTCGATACTTTGTATTTTCTTTTATATATAATTTGATTGTGGATTAGATGGATTAACAAAATCATGTTAAATGTTTGTATTCATTTTGATATGTTTCTCCTTAGTCTTCTTGCATGACTTGTTAAATGTTTGTAACTCTTTTGATATGTCTCTCCTTGGTCTTCTAGCATGACATTTGATTACAATAAAACGTATTTCCTAGAAAGGAATGAAATAAAAACAATTAATTAATGTTATTTTTGTTGTTTCGTACAGATTAGATATTAGATGACACATACAAACAAAAGAGAGAATAAAAGTCGCAATTGGTATTTCTTTTCTTTTCTAGACACAAAAATATACTCGAATTAAAAAAAAGATTTTTTTAAAAATAATACTCTACTTGTTTGATATTGTTAAAAAAATTACGCAAGTAAAACGAGCAATTGATTTTCTTTTCATTCTAAGCCGCAAAAATAATTTTCTTAAAAAAAAAAAAAAGAAGAAAAAGCAAAAGTATAATATTCTTGGCAACTCTTTTATAGATTTACCTTGCTTAAAGTCATAAGTGATTTCATAAGAGGAAGACCACATTCCAGCGTTGTGTATTACATTACGAATAGAGTCATTAATATGGACTATGCCTGTTAAATTGATTTGGCTTAATTCGTAATTTAATAGAGTTGAGCTAAGATTTTTACAGCTTATTTAAGAAAAAAAATTTAGTCCGGCCTGAATAAGTTGTGGGACTTGAGAAATATTGGTAGGATCAGCCCGTGAGCCAATAAAAATTAATTTAAAAATATAATATAATATTAAAATTAAAAATTAAAAAGACTTTAAACTCAAAATAATTAGATTAGTATTTCTACTTAGATATTTATACTTTATTTGAAAAAAAGTTTAATAAATATTATAAAAAAAAATTTTTTAGTTGATTTGATTTACAAGTAGTAAAACTAACATCATTAACATCATGTAACATTATTTTGTCAATATTTATGATAATATTTTTATAATTTTATTTAATTTAACAATTATAAAAATAAATATAATTTTTTAAAAAAGTAAATTGGTATCGGTAAGCATGTAACTCACGTATTTTGTAGGTTGGACCTATCATTTTCTAGCCATACAAAAATGAGCTAGCTCAGTCTGATTATAAAATTTCTTGTATAAATTAGCTCAAATGGCGTGAGTTAACTCATATTAGTGGCTCTAATAAAACTGTGCTAATATTTTTCTATTTTGATAAAGGGTAAGGATAATACAATAGATAACTAACTTTCGACTTTTTCTAATAGAATTAACTAGATAATTCTTCTCTAATTAGATTACTTATGCGAAATAAAAAATGATTCTAAATACTCCTAAGAAAATATCAAATTTTCAATTTTTAATATTTTAACATCCTAAATAGTAATGAAAACATTTCCCTTTGTACAAAAGTCCAAACGCGCCATTATTCAAAGCAACAATTAACCATCATGTGCAGAAGACTAATTGACCACGGATCGAAACAAAGCACGACAATAACGTATACATTGAATTAAAATTTGAACTTAAACGTGATAGTTCAAATCAACTCATTTTTATGATTTTAAGGAAAATAATTTATCTTAAAAAATTAAAGAGAACATTTTTCACAATTTTACTTATATCCTTAAATTATAATATTTTTTCTTCTTACTCTATCTCGTACCTAGAGCCGTTAATATAGGTTAGGTCTGTTGGGCCGGCCTGGCCTAACTCGAAATTTTATAGGGCAAATTTTATATATAGCAAAGAAAAAATTGACAATTGTAGGCTATAGCAAATTATTCAAAATTGCATTCCGTAGCAAATTAAAAGTTTGCTACGGGTGACTTTTTGTGTATAACAGTTAACAAATATCTTTCCTTTATACAATTCAATTTTTAAAAAAAAAATACGCGGCAGATAAATAAGGAAAAGATTCCATAATTCACGCGAACTCAGTTTTAGTTTCATTGTTTCTTTTTCTCCTTCACTTGTAATAGCTTCATTATAGACAATTCAAAAAATTGATCAAGCTGTTGAAGTAGATAAATTATACATTTATACACACAATTGTATAATGAAGCAGTAAATTAGGCAGTATAAGGTATGAATATAAGGCAGATATTAAGATATTATATATTTATACAAGAACAATTGTATAAGCACAGAAACAGATACAAGAATTTATTATACATTTATACAAATAGTATTGTATAAGGCATGAATCAACAGAAACACAAAACATATACTAATATAAATTATACCATGTGAAATTAGGCCTTATAGGACTAGGATTAAGGAGTACTAATCCTAATAGGACTAGGATTAGTACACAGTAAATACTAATATTATTTAATACTATTTATTTAATACTATCTGTTATTAATTTATACAACTACAATTGTATAAGCACATAAACAGATACAAGAATTTATTATATATTTTATACAAACAGTATTATATAAGGCATGAATTAACAGAAACACAAAAACATATACTAATATAGATTATACATTTATACAATTACAATTGTATAAAACATGATTCAACACAAAAACAAAACATATAATATAAAATCTAAACATATACATGAATAATGATTATACAAATATCTTATGATGCTCGATTGACCCAGAACCAACAGCTTCATTTTTATCATTATGAACGGTATAAACATCAGTTTTATGTTTTCTTTTCTTACTTGACCCAGTAACAACATCGACAGGATTCTTTACACCTCCATCAACAAATCTACTTGGGTCATTATTGAATTTGGATCTTATCTCTTGAATGGTAGTAGATTTAGACAATGAACCTGAGATCTCTCCAAATTCCTGAGTTAGACCCAATGAAAATGATGGGTGTTCAACATCAATTTCAACATGCAATGGTATACCTCTTGTGAATCTTTTCGATGGAGATTGGGCATCCATTGATTGAACCAAAATTCTGAAGGAATTAACAAGTGAAGTGAAAGGTAGTTTTAAGAAATTCAAAAAAATGAACAAAAATTGATAATGTGAGATGAGTTTTAGGTAGTACCTTGAAATTTTTGAAATAGTTTGAAAAAACGCAATGATGTGTGTGATAGAAGAAGCTGGTAGTTTGAAATTACAAATATGGAGAAAATTGTGGAGAAATTGAAGGAAGAAGAAGAAATTGTATTTAAAGCACAGAACGAGGGGAAAAGAGGATTTTGTTTTGGAGAAATTTTTTTTATACAAAATTGTGGGATCTGATATAGCAAACTTACGGAGAGTTTGTCCTTTAAAGAAAATAACTGAAAGGGGGTTTATTTAATATAATTACCTTCCTTAATTTGTCATTCTCCACAATTTTCCCAATTTTATAAGGTTGAGCTACGATTTTTGGAGTCCATGTAAGAAAGGTTTTCTAGCCCAGCTTCAATAAGTCTGCTGATTTGTGGGGCTTGAGAAATATCGGTAGGGTCGGCCCGTGGGCCAATAAAAAATAATTAAAAAATCTAATATAATATCAAAATTTAAAATTAAATAGAGTCTAAACTCAAAACAATTAGGTTAATATTTCTATTTAAATATTTATACTTTTACGTTAAAAAAAACTTAATAAATATTATAAAGATAATTTTATTTATGGATTTGATCAACAAGTAGTAACATTACATTATGTAATATTCTTTTGTTGATATTTATGATAATATTTTTAAATTATAATTTATAATTTAATTTAATAATTAAAATATATATATAATTTTTTAAAAAGTAGCTGGCCTGGCAAGCCTGTAGCCCACATATTTGTGGGTTAGGTCAGTCATTTTCTGGCCCACACCAAAAATAGGCTAGCCCAGCCTGACCCATAAAATGTCGAAGTCTGTATAAATTTACCCGGATGTAATGAGCTAGCCCAAATTGACAGCTCTACATGTATCCCTTACCTTACCTTTCCCCCATCAAAAGAAATTTAAAATTTAAAATTTTCTTATTTTTTAGATTTCAAATATATTTTGAACTCTAACACCGAACAAACTCCAAGCCATCTCTACCCCAACCTAGTGGCCGACCCCGTCAATTTTTATTTTTTTTAAAAAAAATAATTATTTTTACGTTACTCCTATCCTCAGTCCCCCCCCCCTACCCCGCCCTATCAATATCTTTTAGAAAATTGTGTTTGGGAAATATTTCAGGATTGAAAATCTTGGGTCGGATTTAGGAATGATGGTCGGGTTCGTATCCTACTTTGGGTGTCAAGGTTAGGTATTTGATCGTTTCGAATTAAAAATTATTTTCTTAAAGAGTATTTTCTAGTTCAAGCTAAAAATAAATGATGTATTTTAGAAAATATTTTTCATTCACCAACTAAACATTAAAAATATATTTCAGAAAATATCTTCTCTCACCAATCAAACATGAAAAAAAAAGTTACACATCCACATATTTTCCAAGTAAATATTTTCCTTCGTACCAAACACACCTTATATAAAGCAACAATTAGCCATCAACAAAGCACAACAATAACGTATACATCGAAATTAAAATTTTGAACTTAAATATGACAGTTCAATTGAGGTAACATGTCATCAATTAGCCATCTTGCCAAATATTTATATGCTTCTTGTGTCATATGAATTCCATCCCAATTGATATATGTACTCGGGTTAGCACACACTTCAACTCCTGGAAATCCACATCTTTTACGTATGTTATAATTATAATTTCCTCCTCCAGTTCCACAACATGCTTTCTGTAGAGAATTTTTATCGAATCCTGAAAATATATTTCAATAAAAAAAAATCTTAATCACATATGACTTTTTGACCTAAAAATAGAAAAAAGAAACCACATCTTTTTAGAACTTACCAAATCCAACTGCATTTCGTAAAAACCACATAAAGGCATTGTAGTAGTCACCATAAATCAGTGTAATGTTCGGATGTTTTTTCTTCATTTCATCAATAGCTTGTTGCAAATGATTGTTGAAAAAGATTGAAAAATTATTCAAATCTTTCAAACAATGATACTCATCGTAAGCATTTGATTCGTCAGTCATGAATTGCGTTAGAAAAATTGGGACACAACCAATAGGAAAATTGCCTGGAACTATAATTCGAGTAGCCCCAAAATCAATGACCCTCTGAAAACAACAATTGAATGATTAGAAAACAATTCTAGATAAATTAAAATTCAAAAAATTTCATATCAAAACCTCACTTTAACACCATGAATGATTGTTTGAATAACAATTGGCACCATTTTTCGCAACTCTTCCATGGATTTACCTTGTAATAAGCCATAATTGAATTCATTTCCTCCTATTTCTCCAACTAGGAAAAGTGATTTCTTCAATTTTTTTCGACAATCTAACAGCAAAATCAATTAAAAAACGTCATATCAATTTGTTAATTAATCAGTTTACAATTAGCTGGAGACCTAAATTAATCAAATTACCAGTAGTGCAGGTAGTTTCAAAATGTGAAGACATCCAATCAAGTTGCACAGTTAATGAACTATTGGTAAATGCTGTATTAAAAATCTTATTTTCTGCCATAATTTCAGCTGATATACCAGTACACCCTGCTACTGCGAAATTGACACCATGTCTAAAATTTGCAATTCGATCCCTGTACGGATTTAGAAGCGGAAGACCCGATTCCAATGCTGTCACAATCATGAAAATACGTCATTGGAAAAAATAATTTGTCGAGCAGTTTTGACGAATAAAAACATTACCTATGAAATCAATCATGAGCATTCCATCAGAACAACGTCCCGTTGCGTTCTGATAAAAATTCATTCCATAAGGATGTTTTCTACAATCAGAATGAGATTGACAAAGAGGCTCTCTGATGCAATTGCCAGTATCAGAAATTGAGTCACCAAATTGATATATTTTATCCAATCTGCAATTTATTAATCTTGGATTTTGAAGCTTGATTAATTCTTGTGCATCGCTGTTCTGTTGAATAATTACCAAACTGATCACTAAAATAACTCGTATTGCAAACGCCATTCAATTTTTCTTTTTTTACTAATTATGAAAAATTGGAACACCAAAATAGCAATCTAGATTAATAAAAATCAAAACAACAATAGTAGTAGTTGTACTAGTAATTATTATCCTTGTTATTAGTAGTAGTAGAGCCAGCTAGCAAGAGATTATTAAATTATCATTCTAATAATTTAAAAATATTACATGATAATACACGCGATTAGTTTTATATATTTAATAAGCAGTTAGCTTGTCTGTATTATTTCTTATTTTAAAATAGTTCCCTTTATTCGTCATACTTTTTTTTTTAATTCGTTTAAAAAATATTTTCAATTTTAATAATAGCAAATAACTTCAACTTTAAATCTCAGGTTTGGCTTTAATAAAATAATCTATAACTATCTAAACGGTTAATGATATTTTAGACGATAAATTTATAAAGTTTTTTTGTTTATTCTTAATCTCTGTGCTAAGTGAAAATAATATCACATAAACAGTAACAAATTTCTTGGTATTACAAAATGATTAATTATCTCTTAATTTTTTAAACTGGACAAATATTATTGGACATTTCAAATTAATAAAATGAACCAGTAAATGAACGAAGAGTCTATATATAACCTATGTATATACCTATGTAGAAAAACTTAACCCCCTTAAATCCAATTATCTATTTGTGATTATAATTTATTAATCATTAGCACATAAGACAGCGTTACGTTACACGACATTATGTCTTTGTAGACATTGTAATTAATTAATTAATTAAAATCTTAATTAATTCCCATGTGATGTGCAATATGGACATACATGTCTGAAAATAAAAATAAAAGCAATTATTTTCCCAGTTGACTATAGTGTTAGTGTTTACTCTAAAATAGCCCCAAATTGAATTTTCAACTTCATTATACGTGAATTGAATGGATTAAAGACTAATCAGATACTTATGACGGAATGAATCAAAGTAAATAATATAGCAATTTATGAAATTAATGTAATTAAATGTAAATAAAAATAGATTGCTTAGCGAAATTTTGAATGTTCATAATTAAAATGATTTCACATTGATTTTTATCTTTGATGAACAACTGACAGAAAAATAAATGAATTGCATTGATAATTTGCTATGCAAATTGTAAAACACATATCAGATAACCATAAGGCTTTTGGACCTTCAACCATTTTTATATTGAGTTACTTAATACGGCTTAAATTATTTAAATGTTCTATTTTAAATCTTAAAAAATAATATAACGAAACAAAACTATAATTTTGTAGTAATTTTTTCCTCCATTCATCATGTCAAGAGAAAAACTACTTTTACTACTCAATTCCTTTAACAACTATAATCACAATCATGATAAATATTTTCTATTTCCTATCTGTTTCTTTATCATTACTTTGTGTAATAGCTTACGTTAGTGTTTTATTCAATGATTTATAATATTTTTATCTGTCATGAATTTATATTTGAATTACTTTTGCATTTTTGGTTATAAGAGCTAATGAATCTAATTAAATATATAAACTTTGCGAGATTAATGAATTTATTTCATTAGTTAAAAAGTGTAATCACATATAGAGACGAAATACACCATGTAAAGTCATAATTTATAATTACGTATTTATTACTACAACAATTTGCTTTTCAAAGAAAAAACTTTCACAAGAATTTTTGCTGAAGCTTTACGGGAATTGGAGAAGGAAGAAAGAGAAGAAATTTCTGTTCCTTTTGAACTTTTTTTAGAGGAAAAAGTTGATTTCTCATTTTCTCCTGTGAGAAATGTACATACAAAAAATTGAGTATTTTATATTTTGTATGTACATATGAAAAATAGAAAAATGATATTTGATCAATTCATGAAAAATTAATCGATATTGAGAAGATAATTATATCGAAGAATAAATATTAAAAATTGTAGAAGATAAAGAATCCTATAATTTTTAGATTTTTGCTATATGTGACAATACCAAATTTTCAATATTCAAATATTAAAGAATGATTATTCCTAATTTTAACGAAGTTATTAAATATTAATTATCGTGCAAAGTGTGAATAAGTTACTCCATAAAAAAGATAACAAAATAAAAAGGCTAAAGTCATTTGCGGCCCCTTAAAGTTGTCCTCATTATTCATTTAGACACCTCAACCAGACTTAGTACCTATTAGACACTTTAATATTAACAAATGTGTGTCTATTGAACACAAAACGGTAATCAACATAAAAAACATTATGCGTGTAACTCACACACTGTACTTTGATAAAGTTACCAATAACATTGTGACACGTGGTCAATAACTCAATCTAACCTTAAGAAATGAACTTTTAATTTTGAAAGATAAAAATAATTTCCAACCCTAATTAATCTAATCCCACCTACTGAAACCCTTGTCGTTCTTCTTCTCGCCACTCACCGCTCTCGATTCCTCCGGCGGACCATCTTTTTTCTTCTTCTTATTACTCCTACAATTTGTGTGCATAGCAAAGTAATTTTTGAAATGCTTGTGAAAAATAAATCGACATGAATCTTTTTAAAATTATCAGCAAAGAGAAATCGAGAATATTCAAATTAATTCTATGAAATTTATGATATCATTTTTTCACAATAAACTTATTAGTTTACAATTTAATTTGACTGATAATGTCTGTTTAGAGTGCCAAAAATAGAGATGGACAGAGGCCAACAAATTTTTTTATCAATTAGTATATATATATATATATATGAAAAGAAATGAAATAACAAAGAAAAAGAAATGGAGAAAGTTCGGACGAACAAGACTATGGCTGGAAGTGGAGTCAATTTCTTTAAAGAAAAGAAATGCAGCAAGTTTGGGCGAAGAAGACTATGGCTGGAAGTGGAGTCAATTTCTTCTCTTTATCAAAAAATTTAATTTAAACAATTTTTTTAGTAATCTTAATGTCAAGTGTTTGATAAAACAAAAAAAGTACAATTTTTTAAAAATAAATAAAACTAAAATGTATTTGAATCTATTCACGCGCCTAATAATAAGTGAGGTACACTTATTTTGTCATATCAGCGTTTTGTGTTTAATAGGACATGTCTTGAATAATTTAGGTGTTCAATAGATATAAGTCCTAGTTCAGATGTCTAAATGAATTATGTGGACAACTTTAAGGAGTCGCAGATGACTTAAGCCAAATAAAAACAATTATTTTGCAGTTGCTGCATATCACAACAATTAAATGAAAAGCGCGCAAAAGGGCTGTTCAAATTTCTTTCCTAGCCGCAAAAAATATCCTCAAACTAAAGTAAAATGATAAAAATAAAACTTTTCGAGGTTTTTAAAATTCATATTTTCAACTAAAACACTAAATTTGAGACGAAAATATTAACAAAAGAAGCTTTAGGGAAGTATTTTTTTTAAAAAAAGTTTATCTGATCTGATGTTTAATATTTGTATTTAAATTTAATTAATTTAAAATTAACACTATATTAAGACTATTCGAGGGCCGGAGAAGCATTTGGGTCACCTGGACAAAGTTGGTACTTGACTCTTGAGGGTGTTTTTTGTTTTAAAAAAAAAATTCGTGAAGTATTATATCTTAAAAGAAGTGATTTATTTTTTAAATTTCACATATTTAACAAATAAACAAAAATACATTATCGCAAAAAACACTAAGCTGGCGGGCTTGGGTGGAGGGCACGGGATCGGGGTCAAAGGGTATGGTTTGGGCCATTGGGGATATTTGAATTTAGATATGGGGACGAGACAAATAATTTGAAATTTAAATTTTAAAACTTATTTTCACTATTTTTATTAACAGGTCACTATCGTAATTTTGAAGAAATTTACTCTTAAAAATAAATATTCTCAAAAGCATTTAACATTTTCAAAAAATATTGGTGAAGATGTAAAATTTTTAATCCTTATGCTTTTTGATTGATCAATTTTGCCAAGGAAAGAAGAAATAAAATCATAAAATTGGCATCTTAATTAAGTCAGCTTTCATCGATAAATGTTAATTTAGCTATAATCTAATGTATCGTCGATACTCTATACAGTATCAAAGAATTGTTGATCTCATTCAAAGACTCGACAATTAGTCATCATGTGCACAAAATAGGAATATATGTTAGAAATAGATGGGGAAATGGCCTTTTTAGTCTCTGTATTGAGGCTATATTCTTATTTTATTTTTCGTGTAATTTAACTTAGCACTATTAACTTTTAATTATATCAAGTGAGTGATTTTGATCCTTCAACTAACAAATTCAAAAAAAAAAAAATTAACTGAGAGTTCACTGCTAAAAGGGATAGTTCGAATATTTCATTTTAATTCTCTCTTTTTGAAAAACAAGTTAAGTCTTCCATGTCTCTATCTTGAAGAACAGACTCCTCAATCTGAGCTACAATTTCAACAAAACCAACTTGATAGGCATTAACCCTCCCTCTTACATTCACGAACGATAGATTTGCAGCGAAAATTCTTTTTAAAAGTTGTATGTTTTCTCAAGCAATAATTTGAAAAATACTCGAATTACTCCTTTTAGCAGTGAACTCTCTGTTAACTTTTCCGGATCTGTTAGTTGAAGGATTAAAATCACTCAATTGATTTAATTGAAGGTCAATAGTGCTAAGTTAGATAACACAAAGACTAAAATAAGAAATTAGCCTTAATATAGGGACTAAAAATATTGTTTTCCCAAAATAGATTGATAGAAAATTTACAGATTACTAATTTATTATTTGTACAATAATTACTGAATTTAAATATCACCTTTTATGTTTAATGAAAAACTAGACACTGTCTAATTATAAATTTGCGAAAAAAAAAGAAAAAAAAATTGAATTTAAACATCACAGATTAATTAGGATAACACGTCATCAATTAACTCATTGTGGGGTAACCATAGCATTAAGTCAATGTTACATTACACGCCACCACGTCTTTTTAATGTTTTAAAACATTGTAATTAATTAATTTAAATCGTAATTATTATAATTATATTCCCATGACGAGAAAGCAGAATATTGTGAGGGAATGACTATTAATATATTATTAGACTATAACAACTTCAGAAAAAACATTAGGCACGAATTGATATGATTTTACTTTTCTCGATATTTTTGTGACATAAATATTGTGGTAAATTTAATTTTATTTTTCATCTAAATTTCTTGTAGAGTTAATAAACCGCTTAGAAGTAATTTCTAAATTATTAATATATTTTTCAAAATAATGGTAAAAATTTATAATTCTAAAAAATAACTTTGACCAAGAAATAGTGCGTGAGAAGGAATTACTTTTAAAATAAAATAACACCAAGATCCTATTTTTCACTAGTTGATTTCTATTCTTTTCTCCTCGATTTCTTTTTTGTAATACTTCCCTTTCACTTTTTCTTTAGTTCTTCTTTCGACTAGTTTTCCAAATCAATTTTGTTAGTAGGGAAATATATCTGTCTAATTATTTATTTTGCATAATGTACTGGTAATTATATTAATTTAAGTATGTGGTGTAGGGGTGTCAATTTCAGCTCATATAGGTGAAATAAATTCATTTTTCTCATATTAAATTAAAGAATAATTTTCACGTATAGCAAACATAAAAATCATATTAGTGAACTATAACTATAGTTCGGATAATTGTGTTCCATAACAAACACAAATATGTATATTTCATTGTACACATCAAAAGAAAGTGATTGTATATAAATTGTTTCTGTTTTGGTATACATACACAAATGATCAATTTTGTTTAAAACGAGGAAAAAAAAGGCAAAAGAAAATTGGGCAGGAGAATATTTGTATCATATAATTATAAGTGTATAAGAGGAAGATATATCTATATATATTTGAATGTGTATTTGCAATTTTCTCTCGCTTTATACAAACAGAAATACAATTTCTATATTTCTTTTCTGTTTGTATAAGCGAGAGAGGCCAGGGTGGCGAGCGAGATTTGAAAGAGGAGAGAGAGATCGGACATATATATATATATATATATATAATTTTTCTCGCTTTATACAAATACAAACACAAACACATTTTATACATTTGCATTTGTATAAAAAGCGAGATGCGCGAGGGAGAAAACGAGAGTGGTGAGTGAGATTCACCAGGAGAGCGGTGAAATAGCAACAGCTTGTTATGGGTACGATTAAATCACACTATGATTATAACAATTCAATTGAGGTAAAATGTCATCAATTAGCCATCTTGCCATCCATTTATATGCTTCTTGTGTCAAATGAATTCCATCCCAACTAATATGAGTACTTGGATCAACACACACTGGCACTCCTGCTGCACCACATGTTCTACTTGGGTTATAATTATACTTTCCACCTGTTCCGCAACAAGCTTTCTGTAATGATTTTTTATCAAATCCTGGAAATACATTTCAATCAAGAACGTTAAATAAATTAGTTAATTGATGAAATTTTAAAATTTACAAGATGAGTAAAGTTCAAAAATAGGTAGAGAGAATTATATTTACCAAGGGAGACTGCATTTCGTAGAAGCCACAAATAGGCATTGTAGTAATCGCCATAAATCAATATAACGTTTGGATATTTTTTCTTCATTTGGACAATGGCTTGTTGCAGATGATGATTGAAGAATCTTGCAAGGCTATTTAAATCTTTCAGGCAATGATACTCATCGTAGGCCGTTGTTTTGTTGGTCTTGAATTTTGTTAACTTAGACGTGCTACAACCAAATAGGGAATTAATTACCTGGAATAATAATTCGAGTAGCTCCAATATCGATAACCCTCTGAAAATAACAATTCATGATCATCATGAAACAAAATTTAGATAGATAACAGTGTTATTATTTAAAGTCAAGATCAAAACCTCACTTTAACACCATGAATTATAGTTTGAACAACTTCTGGCACCATTTTTCGAACCTCTTTGATAGATTTACCTTGGCCTAAACCATAATTTAAATCATTTCCTCCTATTTCTCCAACTAGGAAAAGCGATTTCTTCAATTTTTCTTCTGAAAAAAAGTATATCGATTCAACTCCTCATCAACGCGATGACTAAATTAACTGAATGTAGTTAATGAATTCCTTACCAGGAGAAGCAATGGATTTGAAATGAGAAGACATCCAATGAAGCTGCACACTTAATGTACTATTTGT
Organism: Solanum pennellii; assembly: GCF_001406875.1. Classification (NCBI taxonomy): domain Eukaryota; kingdom Viridiplantae; phylum Streptophyta; class Magnoliopsida; order Solanales; family Solanaceae; genus Solanum; species Solanum pennellii. The sequence goes on from NC_028637.1 coordinate 99,828,581, forward strand.
AAAAGACATAGAAATGTTCTTCTCTGCAAGTGATTCAACTGATAAAGCAGTAGCCCCTGCTACAGCAAAATTCACACCATGACTAAAATCTGCATTTTCATCCTTGAACGGATTTAGAAATGGAAGACCAGATTCCCGAGCTGTCAAAAAAAAAAATAATACGTACATTATATTGAATACAGGTAATTTATAAAGTAATTAGAGATCGATATAGCTATGAAATCAATCATGAGCATTCCATCAGAACATCTGCCTGTAACTTTATGGAAAAAATTCATTCCATAAGGAGATCTTCTACATGAAGAATGAGTTCCACAAAAGCTCTCTCTGAGACAATTTCCGGTATCAGAAATTGAATCGCCTAATTGATATATTTTATCAAATCTGCAATTCATTAACAATCCTTCACTTTTTTTATGCTTTTGTGCATCTCCGTTTTGTTGAAGAAGCACGAAACACATGATTATCAAAAAAATGGCTTCTCTAATTAACAATGCCATGACTTGATCGAATTATGAAAAATGAAAGTTGAAATTTATTTGTAAGTACGGGAAACGTGATCTACACTAAATATATCTTGATTGATTAAGAAAAAACAAATAAATATTATTTATATAATAATAAAGATGATGATTTTGTTTATCGAAAATGACAGCTAGCCCAATTTGCTTGTGACATACACATTTTTCAAAAAGGGAGAATACATTGATGCGTTTTTATTTTTATTCTATTTAGTTTTGTTCAAAATACTAATGAAATGCCAATTGTGTATTTCTTCTTTTAAATGAAATGGTTATTTATTTAATAATGGAGTTGTGATTAATGATTCTGTAATTTTTTAATTAGATGCAATGACTATTTAGAAAAGATTAAGCAGATGAGAAGTGGGGTCGGGGTATATTCACCCCTAAATTTATATCGAAAATCCGTTACATGCTTAAAATATATTACGCATAAATTCACGCCTGAATTTATATCGAAAAGTTATTGATGATAAAAACATTATTTCTGAATAATAAAAATGTGTAATAGATCGCCGTAATAATTTGAGCGTGTAACTAACTTTTCGATATAAATTCCAAGAGGAATTAATGTCTTTTTCCTATTTTTTAATCACGCTAACTTTTTATTTTGTAGGGAAAAGGGTCTTATATACCCCTCAACTTTGTCATTTAGAACTGATATATCCCTCAGTATAAAAGTGACTCATATATGCCCTTATCGTTATACAAACGGCTCACATATACCCCTGCCGTTACAAAATGGCTCACATATACCCTTCATTTAACGGAAGTTAAAAAATTAGTTTTAAATTTATATTTGTTACTTCTAATTTTTATTTTTTTTAAATTATTTAGGGGTATATATGATTCTTCAATCAAAGTTCAAGGTATATTTTAATTTTTTTCATACAAAAATTATTTTTTGACTTCTTTTATTAATTATTTGAGTTTCTTATTCTTATTTTGTTTTTTTCTTTCATTCCTTAGTTTAAAGAAAAAAAATTTAAACTATTTTTTTTTTGTGTATTGTAATTTAATTTCGTATTCGAAGAAAAAATTTGGTCATCTACAATAAGTTTTACAAGAATATTAGTGAAACATAAATAAATTTGATTACCAAAATAATAATTATAAATTAGTCATTGAAACAAAAAAAAGTCAAAAAAAAAATGTTTGACGAGGATTAAATTTACTCATATGGGATTATATTTTTTAGAAAAAAATAATAAAAATTTAGATTAAAATTAATATTTTTTTCATTTCCGTTAGAGGAAAAGGGTATATGTGAGCCATTTGTTTACAAGCAGGGGTATATATGAGCCACTTTTATAACGAGGGGTATATCAGCTCTAAATGACANTAGAAAAAAATAATAAAAATTTAGATTAAAATTAATATTTTTTTCATTTCCGTTAGAGGAAAAGGGTATATGTGAGCCATTTGTTTACAAGTAGGGGTATATATGAGCCACTTTAATAATGAGGGGTATATCAGCTCTAAATGACAAAATTGAGGGGTATATCAGACTTTTTCCCTATTTTGTATTTTAGAAGTACTTTTGCCTAGTACACGTTTTAAAAGTCAAATATCATGTGTTTATAAACATGATAAATTACACGTTTAAACATGTTGCACGCCACCACGTTAAGAGTAATGTTACGCACTCTATCCTGTTTATTTTATTTGACTTTTTATGATATATATAAAAATTTCAAAAGCGTCATTAATAAAGTTTGTTTGATAAAATAAATATTTTCTTAAGAATTGTATCAAGTCAACATGAGTTCATTAAAATAAAACAAAAAATATATTCTTTTCTATTAAAAAAATGAAAATTCCTTGACCACTCCATACATTGAATTTCGCAAAGTACAAAAAAATAATCCTAAAGTGTGCATTTTTGTTTAGGTAACATGTCATCGATTAGCCATATTGCCAACAATTATATGTTGTTTGTGTCAAATGAACTCCATCCCAAATTATGTAAATAGTGGGGTTACCTTGGAACTCCTGGAGCTCCACATATCCTAATTGTATCATAATTATATTCTCCTTCTATTCCATAACAACTTTTCGATAGACTATTTTTGTGAAATCCAGCACATTTCAATCAAAATGAGCTATGTAATTTTTCGATATACATACATAAATCGTTAAATCCCTTTTATAGAAGGAAAGTATATATCACATGTTCACATATATATCATGCGTCACATTCTTACATTTTTTTAAAAAAATTTCTTTACTATAATCATAAAATATAAAAAATTATATTTTGAGTACTTACAAGACTTGTGGCATTTTGCAGAAGCCATGGATAAGCATGGTAGTAGTCACCATAAATGAGTGTAATGTTTGAATACTCTTTCTCCAGTTCTTGAATGGCTTTTTGCATAGGATGATTGTAGAATAATGCCAACTTATTTAAATCTTTCAAGCAATGGTATTCATCGTACGCAGTTGGATTATTGGTAGAAAATATTGTAAGCAAATTTGGTATACAACCAATTGGAAAACTCCCGGGAATAACAATTCGAACAGCCCCAAAACCAACTATTATTTAAAAGAAGAAATAACAAATTAATTACCAAATAGAAAAAAGGACCATTGATCAAAAGTACTAAAATTTATGTAAAATACGTATATCATGCATTTATTGAGCCTCAACTTTCTTTTTTGTAGTTCTTCTCTTTCACTTTTTTTTAATTCTTCTTTCAACTAGTATTTCAAATCAATTTTTTAGTCAAGAAATTTATTTATCTAGTTATTTATTTTGAATAATATATTGATGATCATATTTATTTTAAGTATGTGGGGATTGGATTGACAATTTTAGCCTATATATGGGAATGAATTTATTTCTTATATTGAATTAAAAGGATTAATAATATATTCTTAAATGGATAAATTTAAACTTCAACCTATTAAAACTCATATAATTATGGATAAATTGGGTAAATATGAGAATCTATATATACCGGTAAAAAAGGGGGATTGAACGTCAGAGTTGTTTTTATTCTACTGAAAGGGTTTGAATTAGCTCCTCCCGATCTTATTTCTCCATACACTCACTCATTTTTAATAATAGAAGTCCTTACTTGCACTATTTGGTTTTTAAAATAAAAAATAAAGAATTGAGGTGTGGGGGCAAACTTGATTTTTTTTTTTGGAAAATTTTTGATTAACTTGGCAAAATTTTTTTTGAGGGGGTGTGGTGTGTGTGGTGGTGGTTGGGGGGG
>NC_028637.1:99832547-99933903 GCF_001406875.1 Solanum pennellii
TTTATATTCTATCCATTAATAGAGATGATAAATATGTCCAATTAAAATTGAACTTGTAAATAGAAATAGAGAGATAATAAATATGTCCAATTAAAATTGAACATGTAAATAGGAACAGAGAAATGATATAATTGCAGCACAAACATATTTGGGGCATACATGTCTAAAGTTGAGAACTGTCAAATAAAATTCAAACATAAATATCATTAGGTTTTCTTGGCAAGTCAAATTTCAATTGCCTATATATGAAATTTAGATTGAAGAATTAATAAACTTAAACTTGACAATTCAATTGAGGTAACATGTCATTAATTAGCCATCTTGCCATCCATTTATATGCTTCTTGTGTCATATGAATTCCATCCCAACTAATATGAGTACTTGGATCAACACACACTGGCACTCCTGCTGCACCACATGTTCTACTTGAGTTATAATTATAGTTTCCTCCTATTCCACAACAGGCTTTCTGTGACGAATTTTTATCGAATCCTAAAAATATATTTCAATCAAGAACGGTAAACAAATTAGTTAATTCATGAAACTTAGTACAATAAAGTGAAAAAATAATTAGAAAGAATCATATTTACCAAGAGAGACTGCATTTTGTAGAAGCCACAAATAGGCATTGTAGTAATCGCCATAAATCAATATAACGTTTGGATATTTTTTCTTCATTTGGACAATGGCTTGTTGCAGATGATGATTGAAGAATCTTGCTAGGCTATTTAAATCTTTTAGGCAATGATACTCATCGTAGGCCGTTGTTTTGTTGGTCTGGAATTTTGTAAGCATAGACGTGATACAACCAATTGGGAAATTACCTGGAATAATAATTCGAGTAGCTCCTAAACCGATAACCCTCTGAAAATAACAATTCACGATTATCATGAAACAAATTTAGATAACAGAGTATTATCTAAAGTCAAGATCAAAACCTCACTTTGACACCATGAATTATAGTTTGAACAACTTCTGGCACCATTTTTCGAACCTCTTTGATGGATTTACCTTGGCCTAGCCCATAATTGAATTCATTTCCTCCTATTTCTCCAACTAGGAAAAGTGAATTGTTCAATTTTTCATCTGAAAAAAAGTATATCGATTGAACTCCTTATCAACGCGATCACTAAATTAATTGAATGTAGTTAATGAATTCCTTACCAGGAGAATCAATGGATTTGAAATGAGAAGACAACCAATGAAGTTGCACACTTAATGAACTATTTGTAAAAGACATAGAAATGTTCTTCTCTGCAAGTGATTCAACTGATAAAGCAGTAGCCCCTGCTACTGCAAAATTCGCACCGTGACTACAATCTGCATTTTCATCCTTGAACGGATTTAGAAATGGAAGACCAGATTCCCGAGCTGTAAAAAAAATAAAATACGTACATTATATTGAATAGAGGTAATTTATAAAGTAATTAGAGATCGATATACCTATGAAATCAATCATGAGCATTCCATCAGAACATCTTCCTGTAACTTTATGAAAAAAATTAATTCCATAAGGATATCTTCTACATGAAGAATGAGTTCCACAAAGGCTCTCTCTGAGACAATTTCCGGTATCAGAAATTGAGTCGCCTAATTGATATATTCTATCAAATCTGCAATTCATCAACAATCCTTCACTTTTTTTATGCTTTTGTGCATCTCCGTTCTGTTGAAGAACCACGAAACACGTGATTATCAAAAAAATGGCTACTCTAATTGACAATGCCATGAGTTGATCGAATTATGAAAATGAAATTTGAGATTTATTTACAAGTACAGGAAACGTAATCTACACTATATATATACAATGATATCTTTATTGATTAAGAAAAAACGATAAATATTATTATATAATAATAAAGAAGATGATTTTGTTATCGAAATGACAGCTAGCCAAATTTGCTTGACTATCACGTGACATACACATTTTCTAAAAACGGAGAACACATTGATGCGTTTTAATTTTTATTCTATTTTTTTGTAACGCCGATTTGGAAAAATATAAAAAAGACAAGAAAAACTTTGCCTGGAACTTTATCATTTAACCAAATAAAATTAGTTTTGATCAAAATACTAATGAAGTACCAATTGTGTATTTCTTCTGTAAATGAAATGGTTATTAATTTTAATAGTGGAGTTGTGATTATGGAATTTTTTAATTAAATGCAATGACTATTTAGAAAAAGAAAACATAAGCAGATGGAAGTGGGGTCGGGGTGGTTGAATTGGGCTGAGTGCTAATAGGAAATAATGAGCTTGGAGTTCAACTTATGAAACTCGTTTTCGAAGTTTTATGTACTCATTGAAGAGCTTATTAACGAAGGAAGACAGAATAACCTGAAAGACTCGTGTATTTGGCTCTATTTATAAGTTGAATTACTATACTTTTGATTTTGTCAATTCAATCTTTAAACTCACTAAAACAAAATATGTTCAACACCTTTGATCATTGATCCAAATATATGTGGCACCAATTTTTGCTGACTTGAAATGTTATGTGATTTCACTCTTTTTAAAGCGAGCAATATAATATTTTACTTTAAAAACCATGAATCCCCCAAAATATGCAGTAGTCTATTATTTTTAATTTTATCTTTCTAATATTTAAATTCTTATATGTCATTAAAAACAACGTGAAATTCCACGTGTAACGAGGTGTATTATACGTACACATATAAAATAAAAAAATGATTAAGATAATGTTTCAATAAATTTTAGAATTCAGTTGATAAAATCTTAAATATATATAAAATGTAATTTACGAACAAAATTAAGTATAAAAATTTCTCAAATTATTCCGCCTCAAAAGAAATTATATATGAGAATGAGATCTAGCACTACGCTTGTTGTTAACGCCATGACCAGATTTAGGAAATGAAAATCTGTGCAGCTTTCTTCATAAATAATATTTTTGCTTGATTTCAATTGATTGTGATGTTATTATTTGACTTGGCAAAGAAAGTCTTTTTTAAGAAAATTGAATTTTATGGTCTAAAATAAATTATATATTTTTGTGCTGATTATAAATTATTTTATTAATAATAAAATAAATATTTTAAAACTAAATTTTTACTTATTTAATTATAAAAATATAATCCTTTTTAATTGATTTAAGATGAAAAGTATATTATGATATAAATAGAATTACAAAAAATTATATTTTTTAATCACGCTAACTTTCATTTTGTATTTTAGGAGTACTATTGCCTGGTACACGTTTTACAAGTCAAATATCATATGTTTATAAACATGATAAATTACACGTTTAAACATTAACGTTAAGATTAATGTTGCACACTCTATCCTGTTTACGTACGTTATCTTTTTAAAAACATTGGGGTCTTAATTTCCATGTGATCATTTCCTAACTTTATTTCATTTTTTTGACTTATATATTAAAAATAAAACTTTTATTTTTAAAAATTTATTTTAGCAAATTAATTGAGTTTTATTACTGTTTCTTCATACCATCATTATGTAATAATGGCTTAAGTCATATACCGCTCTTTAAAGTTGTTCGCATAATTCACTCAGACATCTTAACTAGGAGTAGGACCTATTGAACACTTTTATTTATTCAAAATTCGTTTCTATTAGACATTTTCGATAATAAAAAAAATAAAATAAAGTATGTGTAATACATTTGTTGTGATGTAGCAAAATGACTAATTAAAAGATAACATAGGGCAGTGGATCCAACAATTAATGAAAAAATAAGAATTTTATGTTAAAAAGAATGAAATTTATTTCAAATAATTTTCCATCTATATTTTTTTATAAAAATAAAATGCTAGTAACAATTTTGCTTTGATTATTATTTTATTTTTTTTTTGGATGAAAAGTTATTTTTGAAAAATAATAATATAGGGGTGGGTTGGGATAGGATGGTAGGAGTTGAGGTATTAACAATTTTGCTTTGATTTAATTATTTTTTTTGGCTTTAGAAGATTAAAGTGAGTTACAATTATTTCATTCAAATCTATATTTAATCTATCTTATATTTAATTATTATTTTCTTAATAGATATATTCAATTAAAATTGAACGTGTAAATAGGAACATAGAGATGGTGTAATTCCAGTGTTGACACCAAATTTTGGTCCGATGATTTTAAAAATAATACATTTTGAGTCAAATACAAAAAAAAAAAAAAAATTTGTCTTTCCCACATCTTTTCTCAAACAATTTTCAATTTTGCAACAGTCCCACATCGGTATTTCATCCCTTTTGAGGATTTTTGGATTTCTATATAAACCCACTTCATTCACTATTTTTAGAGGAGGATTTTGGAGGGGAAAACAAAAGAATACTCTTGGTTCCCATAGTTCAAAAATTTTAAAGTGTTTTTGTGGTTTTTCGAGTTGAGGAGGTGGAGTCGTCTCCTTCAAACTCGTAGTTCCAGTTCGCTGCCCAGAACCAGGTAAATTTTTTTTCTTAGCCTTGTTTTATTTAATTCCCAGCTCTTTTATGTTTTCTGTTTATTTTTAGTTTAATGTAGTTCTAAAAGTCAATTAATATTTGTGTTTATTGTAGTTTTAATATTAGCATTATTTTATGGTTTGATGTTTATTTTTATTATTATTATTATTTTAAAATTGTTAGTCTATCTTAACTTTTCAGGGTTTTGTTATTATTCTATTTTAATGTTATTTTTTACATTATTGTTATTTCCATTTCTAATTATGTTGTTTTAGTTTGGTTGTTGTTTTCCATATTCTCTTGGGATAAGTTTGTTATGTTTTGTTGATGTTCAGGTTATATTAAATATATTTGTTAAATGGCCAATGAAAAAACTCTCCGTCGGTTTTGGAGGCCTCCCCAATATTAAAAGACGGAAATTTTTAGTTTAAGTTCATATAACTTGTTTTGTTAAATTGTTAAAATGGGCCGATGAAGAAATTACCGTCGATTTCCAAGGCCTCCCATGTTAGTAAGACGGATTTTTGTTTTTTAAATTATTATTTCATATATTCAATTTTATTCATTTTTTATTTATTACTAACACTTTTACTAAGTGTGTTTACAGGTACCCAAGACTTGTTTCATTGAAGTCATTCGAAAGGAGTTCGAATTATATTTTACAATTCATTATTTTGTATATATCGATGCTAGGCAAACCTTAGACCGTTTCTCATGTTGTTGTTTTATTTTATTATTGTTGTTTATTGCATATTTATATTACTTGTATATTATTGTTATCTCCTCAATTTGAAAAAATGAACTCAGTCGGGAACCACAGTTGTGGATTTCGAAGGGTGCCTAACCCCTTCCCTTCGGAATAACTTGAACCCCTTACCTAGAATCAAATTGGTTTCGTAGACTCTCTTTTAAGTTAATTAGTTAATCGGTTTCCTAGTTTTCCTAAAAATTAGGTGGCGACTCCCTTTTCCCTTTAACCCCCTTTTACCACTTTTTAACCCTTTTACCCGTTTTAAAAATTCAATTAACTAAATTCTTTTTTTAATTGAGTCGTCGCGACGTTGCTCCTATTCAAAGGATGTCAACATGCAGCACTACAACATATTTGGGACATACCTGTCTAAAATTGAGAACTGTTAAAGTAAAATTCAAACATAAATATCTTTAGGTTTTCTTGGCAAGTCAAACTTCAATTGCCTAAATATGAATTTTAGATGAAAAATAAATAAACTCAAACTTGACAATTCAATTGAGGTAACATGTCATTAATTAGCCATCTTGCCATCCATTTATATGCTTCTTGTGTCATATGAATTCCATCCCAACTAATATGAGTACTTGGATCAACACACACTGGCACTCCTGCTGCACCACATGATCTACTTGGGTTATAATTATAGTTTCCGCCTGCTCCGCAACAAGCTTTTTGTAACGAATTTTTATCAAATCCTGAAAATACATTTCAATCACGAACGTTAAATAAATTAGTTAATTCATGAAATTTTAAAATTTACAAGATGAGTAAAGTTCAAAAATAGGTAGAGAGAATTATAGTTACCAAGAGAGACTGCATTTCTTAGAAGCCACAAATAGGCATTGTAGTAATCGCCATAAATCAATGTTATGTTTGGATATTTTTTCTTCATTTGGACAATGGCTTGTTGCAGATGATGATTGAAGAATCTTGCAAGACTATTTATATCTTTCAAGCAATGATGCTCATCGTAGGCCGTTGTTTTGTTGGTCTTGAATTTTGTTAACATAGCCGTGATACAACCAAATGGGAAATTACCTGGAATAATAACTCGAGTAGCCCCAAAATCGATAGTCCTCTGAAAATAACCATCAATCATCAGGAAAGAAATTTATAAACAGAGTGTTATCTGAAGTAAAGGTCAATCAAAACCTTACTTTAACACCATGAATGATAGTTTGAACAACTTGTGGCACCATTTTTTGAACCTCTTTGATGGATTTACCTTGTAATAAGCCATAACTGAATTCATTTGCTCCTATTTCTCCAACTAGGAATAGTGATTTCTTCAATTTCTCTTCTGAGAAAGCATATCGATTCAACTCCTCATCAACGCGATCACTAAATTAATTGAATGTAGTTGATGAATTCCTTACCAGTAGAAGCAATGGATTTGAAATGAGAAGACATCCAATGAAGTTGCACACTTAATGAACTATTTGTAAAAGACATAGAAATGTTCTGCTCTACAAGTGATTCAACTGATAACGCAGTAGCCCCTGCTACTGCAAAATTCACACCATGACTAAAATCTGCATTTTCATCCTTGAACGGATTTAGAAATGGAAGACCAGATTCCCGAGCTGTCCAAAAAAAAAAAATACGTACATTATATTGAATAGAGGTAATTTATAAAGTAATTGGAGATCGATATACCTATGAAATCAATCATGAGCATTCCATCAGAACATCTTCCTGTAACTTTATGGAAAAAATTCATTCCATAAGGAGATCTTCTACACGAAGAATTAGTTCCACAAAGGCTCTCTCTGAGACAATTTCCGGTATCAGAAATTGAATCGCCTAATTGATATATTTTGTCAAATCTGCAATTCATCAATAATCCTTTAGTTTTTTTATGCTTTTGTGCATCTCCGTTATGTTGAAGAAGCACGAAACACATGATTATCAAAAAAATCGGTACTCTAATTACAAATGCCATGACTCAGACTGAATCATGAAAATGAAACTTGAGATTTATTGAATAGTACAGTAAACAGTATGTAATCTACACTATATATACAATGATATCTTGCTTGATTAAGAAAAAACAATACTCCCTCTTTTGCATGGTACTTTTCGCTTTTTGAGAATCAAACCGTTTAACTTTGACCGGACATTTGCGTGTCGAATCTTTAATTTTTTTAAAATGAAATTTATATATTTATAAACTAAGTAAAGAGTCACAATAATTGATAATTCAAAATGTTAAAAAAATCTATGAAAAATTTACTATTAAAAATAAACTTATCTAAATCTCGAAATGCAAAAAATGTTACGTAAAATGAATGTTAAAATGAGAAGGAAGGAGAAAATATTATATAATAATAAAATGATTGATTTTGTGTATCGAAAATGACAGCTAGCCAGATTTGCTTGACTAGCACGTGACATATACATTTTTTTAAATGAAAAGGGAGAATAAATTGGATGCGTTTTAGTTTTATTCTATTTTTTTGTAAGGTTAATTTGGAAAAAGAAAACTTTGCTGAAGTATGTTAACTTACATGTGTTATAATAATAAAATATTTATCATTTATAGCAACAATATTTTTTTTCACTTGATCGCTTTTAATTCATTTATAATACAATTTTAATATATATTACAAAGAACAATTTATTACTCACATATAATACAAGTTTTAATGATGGATAATACATTTATCACACATTTTAATACACTTATAATACAATGTGACCATTTTTTACCAAACAAACACAATATATTTCAAAAACAATTATAATTCAAATATATTGCATAAATAATTCACTTTTAATACATATTACAGATTTATCACAGTATTGGTATAAATGGTAATAAACAAAAAATATCGCTAAAATCAGTAATTATTTTTTAAAATGTATTAATTTTTGTAATTTTTCCTTAAAAAGTGTGTTATGATGCAAATAGAGTAAACAATAATATATATATATATATATATAATTATGTGTATTTAAATGCCACATTTCCTTGATTATTATTTTTTCTCATGCTAACTTTCATTTTGTATTTTAAAAGTACTATTTGCCTGGAACACGTTTTATAAGTCAAACATTTTTTAAAAAAACATGATAAATTACACGTTTAAACATGTTGCAAGCAACCACGTGAAGACTATTGTTGCGCACTTCATCCTGTTTACGCACGTTATCTTTTTTAAAACATTAATTTCCATGTGATCATCGGGCTCCTCCTTTTTCATTTTAGTTGACTTTTTATTAAAAATAAAACTTTAATTTTATTTATCTATTTTGACAAATTAATTTAATTTTATTACTGTTTCTTCATACCACCATTAATAATATTAAACAATTATATTAAAGAAGATTACTCTCTCCTCCATGGACTTTTTATTTGTCACTTATATTTAGATTCACGAGAGTCTAAGTTTGACTAATTTTTAAAGTTAAACTGAATTTAATTAATTCGCTATTTTATAATATTGATGTTAAAAATTAGGTGAAAAATAATAGAAGTTACAAACTTTTGTTCATATTAATATTATAGAGAAAAATATGCGTGAAACGTAACAAATGAAGTTGAATGTAGGGAGTAGTAGAAGTCAACTTTTGACTTCTAAAGTGTCATTAATAAAGTTCTGAATTTTATAAAATGCACATCTAATAAAAGTTTCCTTAAGAATTGTATCAATTCAACCTGAGTGGATTAAAATAAAACAAAGTGTACATTCTAAATGAACGCTCCACACATTGAAATTTGCAAAGTAGAAAAAAAATAATCCTAAACTGGGCATTTTAGTTCAGGTAACATGTCATCGATTAGCCATATTGACAACAATTTATATGCTGCTTGTGTCAAATGAACTCCATCCCAATTTATGTAAGTAGTAGGGTTACCACATATTCTACTTTTATCATAATTATATTCTCCACCTATTCCGCAACAAAGCTTTTCGTAGACAGTATTTGTCAAATCCTGCACATTTCAATCGAAATAACATGTGATTTTTTGATATATATATCCTCCAAAGTATATAATGTATGCTCAAATATCATGTATCACATTCTTTTATTTTCTTTATTAGAACTTCTAGCTTCGCTAATAATAAAGTATGATTATAATCATAAAATATTTTTTAAAAAAATACGTTTTGAGTACTTACCAAGACTTGTGGCATTTTGCAGAAGCCATAGATAAGCATTGTAGTAGTCACCCTAAATGAGTGTAATGTTTGAATACTCTTTCTCCACTTCTTGAATGGCTTTTTGCATAGGATGATTGTAGAATAATCCCAACTTATTTAAATCTTTCAAGNTTTCTAGCTTCGCTAATAATAAAGTATGATTATAATCATAAAATATTTTAAAAAAAAATACATTTTGAGTACTTACCAAGACTTGTGGCATTTTGCAGAAGCCATAGATAAGCATTGTAGTAGTCACCCTAAATGAGTGTAATGTTTGAATACTGTTTCTCCAGTTCTTGAATGGCTTTTTGCATAGGATGATTGTAGAATAATCCCAACTTATTTAAATCTTTCAAGCAATGGTATTCATCGTACGCAGTTGAATTATTGGTAGAAAATATTGTCAGCAAATTTGGTATACAACCAATTGGAAAATTCCCAGGAATAACAATCCGGACAGCCCCAAAACCAACGACTGTCTGAAAGAAGAAATAACAAATTAATTACCAAACAGAAGAAGGACCATTGATCACAAAAAGTACTAAAATTTATGTAAAACACGTATATCATGCATTTATTGTTCTAATTATACAAATATTGATGAGCGGGCATAATTTTTAATGTTCGTGAATATAAACACCTTAGTAAGTTTCGCGTATTAAAAGCATAGGAAATGGAAAAGAAAAATTAGTAAGTTCCACGTATTAAAAGCATAGGAAATGGAAAAGAAAAACATACTTTAACAGCATTGATAATGATCTGAACAACTTCAGGAACCATAGCTCTCAACTCCTCCAGCGATTTGCCTTGCAATAAACCATAATTAAACTCATTTCCTCCTATTTCTCCAACAAGGAGAAGTGCATTCTTTAGGTATTTTGAGCAATCTAGCATATAAAAGAAATGAGGAAAGTAAATTAGTAAAAAAAAAACTTCATATTGTATTAATTATAATTCCTTTTTAAATGTAATTACCATTAGAGCAAGTGGATTTGAAATGAGTAAACATCCAATCAAGTTGCACATTTAATGAACTATTGGTAATCAGTGAATTAGAATTAATCTTCTTATCTATCAGGATTTCAGCTGGTAAAGCAGTAGCTCCAGCTACTGCAAAATTTGCTTCATGTGAAAAATTTCCATTTTGATCCTTGTAGCGAATTAGCAGAGGAAGACCACATCCCAGTGCTGTATAATAATAACATATCATAAAGTTCAATGGCTTTAACGATATAAAATGTAGTTTGTGACTTTACTGATAAAGGTGAATGAGCAAACCATCAGAAAAGTTTGGAAAATCATAGAGAATGTTGAAGTTGTGTACCTATGAAATCGATCATGAGTAAACCATCAGAACATCGTCCAGTTGATTGATTCTGGGGAAAGTGTTGACCATAAGGAAGTTTTGCAAATGGAGAGAAAGCTCCAAGGAAGCCCTCTCTGATGAAGTTTCCAGTATCAGAAAGTGAATCACCCAACTGATATATTTTGTCAAATTTGCATTTCATCAGTGAAGGAACTTCAAGCATTACCTGAGCATCACTCTTCAGAAGAACCAAGAAACTGATGATGGAAAGAACTTGTAAGAGATCAAACATCTTAATGGTCAATAACATAATCAATTAGTAAGGAATTATGTGTCTAACTATACCTGCTACATTATATTTATGTTATGTTGAGTGAGATGAGCATACTGCTAAATTCTTGTTTAGGTGACCAACTCTCTTATTGTTCCATTCTTGTCTGTTTTTCTTGAGCCAAGACTTGAGGAACTTTTTGGTATTTTCAATATTATTTGACCATGTTTGACAAACTATCAAAAATGCAGTTCCACAGGTAGGAGTACTCATGCACATAGCATTAAATGGAAATTAAAACGATTTTATTGATCAAAATGACATGAATGTCAGAAACTCCTACGGTGCACAGCTGGGCTGTTTCCGACAAGCATTAGAGCTCTTATTTCCAGACTCTTTCCTCAGAGTCAACTACGTTTACAGTATTAAAGGATAAACTTCAGTACAAAGCACCAAAAGAGGGAACATTTTGACATCCAGAACTAACGATGACATGAAATACTACTATTGTACAACAACACCTGTAAACAAACTGGAGCAAGGAGATGACTGACTTAAAGTACGGTGTGCACATCATGGTGGTTCCAGCCATGCAGTGTGACCCGAGGAGTGACACCAGGAGGTACTTCGAAGGAAATGGTTACTGTCATCACTTCACCTGGTACCAGTGAAAAATAGTTGTCGGAGTAATGAACAGGAAGGATGCGTGTGTCTTCTTCACCTTTCTTGTTTTCCTCCTTTGAAGCATGAACAGAGAAATGAAGAAAGAAAGCAACTCCTTTCCCCGTTCCATTAACTTCAGAAACCTTCGCCTTGTTGTGCCCCCTTGAAAAGTTCCTCCTAATCTTCTCGTATAAACTGATTTCATGTTTCTCCCCATCCAAAAGGTCAAAAGATTCTGATGAATCCGATTCATCAAAGCTGCCGTTTCTTCTGATAAAGTTATTTCTATACGGTGGAGCATTAGAATCTGGCTTCTTTGATGTGTTCTGAATATGCATGCGCATTTCATAGCTCGACCCTTTTATAAAGGTTAGAGAAGTTATCTTGAGGGGTGGTCTTCTCTCCCTGAATTGTTCCAAAAGCTTGTAATCACCACCGGTTAGGTGCAACCAGTAAAAATTCCTCGAGTATATGCGATTATCAGACACATCATAGAGTTTGAGAAGAAGAAAGTAAACTGGCTTTGAATTCTTTGACTTCGGATACTTCATCTCAAACGTAGATATAGTTTTTTTGGGTGGCACAGTAAGTTTTTCAGAGGTTTTGTAGTATGGACATTCGCCTTCCAAATCCCAAACTGAGGCTTCTATAGCAACGTTAGAAAGTTCCTCTGACGTAGTGTTCACTACCTGTAGACAGTAAAATAATCATGAAAACAGTAAAATTCCACCAGATCTTATCCTAGTTCCTGCATTATCAATTTTTTGGATGCAAAAGTTGCACATTTAAGTCTAGGTGGTATGAAAGAAGTAATACCTACTATATTTATTTCCCTATCTGAAAAGGCAAGCAGAAGGAGAAGTTCCAAAAAAATAAAATAAAAAGTATGATCAATGCCAGAGACTTCAGGTTCTGAATTCTAGCCTCCAATATTTATTATATAAGTTCAAGCATATCCACTTTCTATTATTTAAACCAAAGTATTAGTTATCCTCTAACAATGCTAGACAAATGATTACCTCAACAGAATATGTTGCCAGATTAAGCTGAACATGAATTGGTTCTGCCGCAGAGCGGCAGCCATAGAATCCTGCTGTTTGGTCAAGGAGATGATCATAAAACTGGCCTCTTAGACCAGTCCATGGGTTTTGAGTTTTCCATATCAAAACACCTGTATATTTGCTCCACATCTGGGAAGTGTAGCCTTCTAAAAGAGCTCTGTACTGAACATAGTTAACAAGCTGTGCCTGTATATGATTTATTTACAGAATAAGTCAAACGCAGAAAAAATGAAAAATAGTTTGCACATCAATGAAACAATTAACTCACCTTCAGACAAAAATCATCCAGATCATTTGGTTTCCCATATGATAATATCTGGTCATGAACCTTCTCTGGTTTGGAATAGGGAATGTATTTATGATAAGTCCATATGGGATTGGGGACTTCTTCAATGTAGCCATTCGATAATTTTTTGAACAGAGGAATCTGCCACCCTTCTGGAGGCATAGTTGCCCTGATAGTAGCCGCTACTGGCATCCCCACGTTACCGACCTCTGGATTAAAGCCATACTGGTAGTAGTCATGCTTGAAGAAGTCCTCGGGGTTCTGAATTTCGTAAGGACCATCGGTGAAGTCCCCTTTCCCATCTGCAAATCCATCCCACATAGATCCTTGAACGTAAACTCTAGTACCATCTAGATATTGACTTGGATCCTTTATCATGAGAGTAATTGTTGATGTGCCATTGTTATTCAAATTCATATAATATGGATGGAGTTGTAGATCATTCTTCAAAGCAGCATTGATGTCAGGTGGTGGAACTTGTTCATTTCCCCCAACCCACAAGGCAAGACTAGGATGGTTCCTCAAAAGCTTAATTGTATCTCTTGCACATAGCAAGAAAAGATCATGGTCAAGTGGGCCATCTGGGTTTGACACAGGGTCACCTCGTCCATCACAGTCCCCGGTAATCCAGAACTCTTGCCAAACCTGCCAAAGAATGAGATATTCACATTATGATCCTCTTTTATTCTATAGAGCTATTTTATAAATGCACTTCATCTCCAAGTAACTCTACTTATAACATTTTAAATTGTAGTTGACGCAGATGCCAATTTTATGTGTCTATCCATGGGCTGTTGCATGGAACTCCACACGCTGAATAGAAGTAGCAACTTTCTAAAGTAAAAGCAAATAATCGGTTCAAGATTCTGCAAGAACCAAATTATATATACTCTGTACATGAAAGCAATAAATGCCTCTGCTCTGAAGAGTCCAACTAATATGTAGCTTCATCAGCCTAGCAAGATATATGGACATCCACAACCATTGTTGTAATAATCACCATCGCCAAAAAAAAGAAGCCATAATAGTTGTCAACTAAACCATCCAGATATTTTATCTCTGAGACAAGTTACTCTTTCGAAGCGATAAAGCAAGTTGGCTTCTGTTTTACTTTCAAGTTTCAACCCATATGATCTAGAAATTCAAAGGAACTGGCATATAAAGCAGGGTAAGAAGGAGTTCCCTACAGCTTGAAATTTAGATAAACATAAACTCAAGAGGGGCCTTACTGAGGGATGCTCAGATTCAGTTGCCTCATAGGAGAGGTCTATTCAGGAGAACAATGAAAATATGAGAGAGTTCTATGGCATTTTAGTACACCTATGAGATTCTAATTTTTAGTATAGATGATTGAATGCTATTTGTGAAAAATCCTATATCTTGTCTAGATCTTCTACCTTTTCTTTTTTTCTTTATTGTGATAAAGGAGATTTTCTACCTTTTATGTACTAATCATATAGAAAGTGATTCACGTTCACATCGATAAAGTTATTCCTTAAGACATTGGCATCCGGTACTGCAATCAAGAGGTCATCTTTCCAACTATACAAATTAGGATATGCACACACAAGGCAGAGCACATCAACACGTAATAACAAGTTAGAAACCACAAATGCAGAGAGGTGGGGTTAGAAGTGTTTGTTCTCACCAGTAAACCATACAAGTCACAATAATGATAAAACTCAGGTCTCTCAGCCAGTCCCCCACCCCAACAACGCATCATGTTGAAGTTCATATCAGCATGGAATCTGATATCCGTCTTGTATCTTTCCTTTGAAAGCCGCAATAATCCATCTGAGAGGATCCAATTACCCCCACGAATGAATATTGGCTGACCATTTACCTTAAAAATCCTGCCATGAAAACAAAGCCAATATAAACACCATTATGTTAACTAACGAAACAAATTTCTCTGGAGAAGATAAAGGGAGATCTCAAAGTTACAGTTACCTTCCACCTGTGGCACTATCTATATGACTCTCAATTTTGCGAAAGCCAAAATGATGACTCCATGTATCCGATTCTCCATAACCTTTCACATTAACAGTTATCTCGACATTGTACAGATGTTGCTTTCCCATGCCATTAGGCCACCATAAATTGGGTTTATATAAATAAAGCTGCAATGGAAAGATTTAATCCACTTAGACTAAAAGCTTTTCATTTGGTTCTCCTTTTAACAGAATAAACCTGAGATTCATTGACGAGCAGTACAATGGAGAAGACTGATTTTCGAAGCGAAGACTTCACTAAAGCTCAATAAAAGAGACAGAATAGATGCACCCAGGAAAGAGAAAAATCTAAAAACCAACAACAAAAATAAAGAACTTCATATAGAGAGGAGTACTCGATTTAGAGCATGTGCTAAGTCAGCACATGAACTGGATCAAACATCCCAAAAGGA
This sequence comes from Solanum pennellii, assembly GCF_001406875.1. Classification (NCBI taxonomy): domain Eukaryota; kingdom Viridiplantae; phylum Streptophyta; class Magnoliopsida; order Solanales; family Solanaceae; genus Solanum; species Solanum pennellii. Next base: position 99,847,859 of record NC_028637.1, read on the forward strand.
TTTCTTTTTCATGAGGCACTTTATTGTCCTGTTTCATTACATCATTGTTCACCAACTTCAAAGAATGAATAAAAGAGAACGTTCTAAGAACAGAAACGTGAGAAAAACTTGCGAAGTTTGGACAATCCTCAGTCAAACCAATATCCTCATGGTAATTGGTATACTAAGATAAAACGTAAAAAAAAGTTATTGGATTACCATCTCAAGCATATCCTCTCAGTACTGTATAACTCTCTGATTTAATCAACTGGAAGAACAATTGGAGGTAACACCGAAACTCAGTAACAGAAACCTTCACATCCCCTCCCACATGGATTGTTATTCAGATCATCAAGGAAAGCATCCAGTAGACTAAAGCCAGAGTGTGTGCAACCTTCACTTGGATTTTTTACAAATATGCTAACATAAACTGGTGTGTTGCATTCTTTTAAAATAGCACTCTAACACCCTAACTAAGGAGTGCACTGTACCATGTCCTACTCATGATTTTCTCAACCATAGACCCAATTGGGCCATTAAAAAGTGACTTTGTATACAAGCTTGAGACACTACAAGATGTTTCTTAGGACTGGAATTAGAATCTCCACAACATTTTTTATACTAATTTTATGAAAAGGATGAAGAAATACATATACCAATATTACTTTAGAATCAAAGAGAAAAAGAAAGTAACAAAACAAAAGAGAGAAAGAAGAAACTAACTTGAGGAAATGTATAATGAATGTTTGCACCCGCAGAAATAGACACATGCTGTGTCTCAAGATGCTCAACTAAGAAAGTACCATCTTCAAGTTCAGTTGACACTTGGATGTTCAGCGAGCATTCAGCTACCAAGGCATTTCTGTTGACCAACTCTACCGTAGAATGCAAATATACCCTCTTGTAGTCGTCAAAAAAAGATGAGGCCAAGTGGGGATCTACTATTTTCACTGGCTGCACCAGAAATGGTATTTAATCTGAATCAGGAACTATATATTAACCACAACAGGACGAATTGTTAAGGACACAAAGTAACATCACCCAGCAAAAAAAAAAGGATAGGAAAAGTTGACCACTAACACCCAACATTGTAAAAACAAATAGTTGCCAACAGTTTTCTGGTTAAAAGTACACAGGTCTAAAAGGTGAAGTTCACAACACAAACTATAAGAATCTCCAATGATTATTCAAAGAAACAGACTAAAGATTCATGAGGCAGAACTAGATTTGATTGAAATCTTACCCCTGTAACAGTAATGGATACCTCATCCCAGATGCCAGTGTTCCTATCCCTGTAAATAATGTGAATATCACACAACATTAACATTTAAAGTGAAACAATCCTGCTTTATTTGTTTCAGAAATACTGCACTTGGCAATAGTTGTGAATTTATTCAATCCAAGAAATTGGGAGGAACATTATCAATGGAAATATTCAACTATGAGTTTTGGGCTTGATAGTTAATTAATTATATTTGATGACAAAATCATTGCTTACTTTTAGAACAAATTTTCTCCAGCTTAACTTCTTTGGAGGCTTATAAGACGTTATTTGTTGGTGAGGCCTGAAAACTACAGCCTATGTGCAAGTTATTTATATGAATCTTTCATTGAAAATTGCTGAATGAAGTCCATCGACCCTAAACCTACAGAAATTTTAGAAAGACAAAAAGGTGAAACTGTGCACTATTTAATCGGTTAATATACTCATAGAAAGAGAAAGGAAAGTCTCAGCTTTATTTGACTCTGAGCTCAATACAAAGATTTGGTGATTCTTATGATTGAGATCAATTGGTATACATCAAGTTTACAGCACAATAACATACCAAGCCACAAATTTTTAAATCGATCACATTATATGTAAAAACATCTTGGGTAGGTTTCTCTACTTTTTGGTATAATGCTGGTATGCGGAAACGAAGGTTTTTCCACATCAACCTACCGAATCCCTTGAACTTTTTTCTGAGCTGTGACCCGCTATGTTTAAAACTCACATATGCAAAGATGAGGTTTAGATATGTAAAAATGCAGGCTAAAATCACATAAACGATATGTTTCCGCTAAGTGATATACCTCTATATATATTCATATGGTAATTCCAAATATCATAAGAGAAGTGTTACAGTGAAGAAAACTGATTCAAAAACTAGCTCAGAAACAGTAAATCCATCCACACCTTATTGGAGTCATCCAATCCCAACCTTCGACATATTGTGCAGCAACATCTTTCCCAATCTAAGATACGAAGAAGAGAAAATTATGGTCCGTTCCACACATCATAGAGAAGCATACATTTTCACTACTGATCTTTTGCAACTGAGACAATGAAACAGGAACACTTTCTGGTTAAAACAAGTTCACTATAAATAACGCAACTATCGAGGAAACACAACCAAACTGATTGTATACAAGCCATATACCAAAAGAAGAGAACCTACACCAAATTAATTATGATTTCTTAGTGTCAGTTGGAGCAAGTAACATGAAGTTAAAAGTTAAGATAGTTCAAAGAAAATAACTTCCCAATAGTGAGGGAAGTCATTTTCCCCTTTTGGTGGACAATATTTTCCTAACCAAACATCAGAAAATGACTTCGTCAAGGAAAACATTTTCCTGGAAAATGATAGCCAGCACATGTTTTTTGTGTGATTGTCTCCCATGAGAGAATAATCATAATGTGCCCCCTGAAAACAATAATAAAAACTTCCAAAATGATTTGGCTTAAGTTTAATTTGAAGAATACCTCATGATCACCACCTTGACCACCCTTAGGAGGAATACGCCCTGGATGATCAGGAGGATAGACAAGCACAGCCAGCAGATTCTGACCATCCGGATGCAAAATGTCAGTAATATCAATAGAATGCCTCCTAAACATTCCTTTTGGAAGCACCTCCTTGTGCCCATTCAGATAGACTTCAGCAGAATAGTTAATTGCCCGAAAATTAAGATCCACGTGTTGATTATTTGACTGAAAAAAATAATTAATCAATCACTTATTAGCGGCAACGAACACAGGGAATAGTTGCAAAATCAGAAAGGAAATGAAGCAAGAGTTGTAACATTCACTCGGCAGACTAAATAATATCTTGAGGTGCTCAATGTGGAGAACATATTAGATAAGATACAAACACCCATAGTAGAAAATGAGTCAACGAATTAAAATGAGACTGATTAGATACAATGTATACATACCAGCTTACATTCAAAGGTAGTGAAAAACCAGAAAGTGTAGTGTTCCCTCCCTGAATCCGCAATGTCAATAATTGCTTCATTTTCCAACCCATAGAAAGGATCAGGAATAAGCTTGTTTTTTAGCAGAGTTCCTAAAACACTGCAAAAGTTGAACTACAAAGTGTTACAAAGTGAAAATTGAACAAATATAGCAACACAAAGCACCATCTCCACAATGCTTAAATTTAAACATCATATCAAGCCCTTGAAGATATGATGTTTAAATTTTTTGCAAGTCAGCCTCTTTCCCCACATTAAATCCAGATGCTAGCTACCGTACAAATGGGGGCTATGAAATTTAAACTACAACAGTGAATGTGAAGAAACCAAACAAGAATCAAGTCATATCAGCACAAAAGGTTGTATATATCTTTAATAAACTACANGCCTCTTTCCCCACATTAAATCCAGATGCTAGCTACCGTACAAATGGGGGCTATGAAATTTAAACTACAACAGTGAATGTGGAGAAACCAAACAAGAATCAAGTCATATCAGCACAAAAGGTTGTATATATCTTTAATAAACTACAAATTGCATATTAAAGTGGAATAACTAAATCAATCCTAACAATAATCATCAAGATTCCAGTCATTTGAGCCCAAAAAGAAACAATTTTTAAGAGTGAATTTTCATATATTCAAGAAAACCCATGACCAGATTCCACTGATTTTGAGTAAAAAGAGAAACATTACGTTCCAGGAACAGCAGCTTCCATCCAAGGAGAATTAAGAGGTTGTGTTGGAGGTTGAGTAGTAGTGAGCTGTACTCCATTGATTTCAACTTCAGTGGATCGGGCAGCTAACCACCCTTTATCCAACACTGTCTTCACCATTCAAGAAAACCCTAAAAGAACAACCTTAATCTCCTCTTTTCTCAACACACAACACAATGAGAGATGATCATCACTGCTGCTACTACTTTATGGAAGAGGTTCTTCTTGTCCCATTGTTGACGACTCCACGTCATCTTAAAGAAAAATTGGGTCNCTCAACACACAACACAATGAGAGATGATCATCACTGCTGCTACTACTTAATGGAAGAGGTTCTTCTTGTCCCATTGTTGACGACTCCACGTCATCTTAAAGAAAAATTGGGTCCCTCTCTCTCAACCTTGTCTATTTCTTCTTTTGATTTTGATTTTTTTTTTTTTGATAAATCTCAGTTTGTTTACTTATACTATTCCGAGAAAATGATTTTTTAAAAATCGACGCATCACCTATCCTGTTTTCTTTAAAAAAAAATAATAATATAACAGTCAAATCGATGTGTAACGGGATGGACTATACGTAAATTTAATTTTTATGTGTATAAGGATATTTAAATAACATATTTTTTTTATTTTAAAAAAATTATCTAATTTAATTTGATAATGTTCCTAACTTAAATTATATTTATGTCGAATATGTAAAATTATTTTTTAATTTTACGATTCTAAATATCACATGAATACTATATGTATTTTTTTTCAAATGATAATGATGAAAACAAAGCAATTAAGAACGGAATGACAGTAAAAAAAAGTGCACTAATTTAAACGCAAAAAAAAAATATTTTCTACCTATTCATTATGGAATATATAAATTAAAAATCAAGATTTTAAAGAAGTTTTGTATTTTTTGAAATAGTTAATTGGGAATATAATTGATAAAAACAAAGATTATTCTTTCTTCATTTTTCTAAATAAACAATTAAAAAAAAGGACTAGTAATAAGGGACAGATGGGATATATAATATTTCGCTCCGTCTATTTTATTTGTCATGTTACATTTTTCAAAAGTTTAATTTGACTAATTTTTAAAGTTAAATAAGATTAGATTAATTTAATACTTTAAATAAAAAATTTAGATATTCAAAATTACACAAGAAGTATTATATATAAATTTCAAAAAAATTTACATATCAGTAAGTGAAAAGTATATTTTAAAATATTAATCAACATTTTTATAATTTGACTTTAAAAATGAGAACTATGACAATTAAAAGTAAACAAAAATAATAATAAAAAATTATAAATAAAATAATAATTTAATCAAAACTCTAATATGAACCGTGAATAAAAAAATAAATAAAAGGACTAAATCTCTCGAAAAGCAAGACAACTACACAACAAACCCACTATCTGAGTTCGATTACTTAGGTGAGTGTGGTTTGTCCACATAATTGGGGATAAAAACTTACTTATGGCTAGGAGTGGGCAAACTTAATTAGTTACTAAGTTAGAATTAATTAGTGGTGTACCTAATTAATAATTAATTATCCACGAAATGCAATGAAAGCAAAGAAGACATTAGTGATACAAATTACCAAATCATGCTTATTATAGCAAAGTGGATTTATTGAAGTTTAAGAAAATAATAGAGACTGATTTTATTGAATATCAGCTCAAATCTTTCTTTAATCTGTTTAAATTTTGTATATAAGTCCTTCTAGATTTTTTCTTTTTGAGATATATATTATTCAATCAAAACAATTCACAATTACAATAGATTAAATTTTAAAATTTAAAATTCAAAATTGTTCAATAAAAAAAAATTGGACTTCTATTTAACTTGTTCATTTCATTATTATATACTAAAAGAAAAGTATTGATAGTTTATTTGATTCTTTCGCTTTTCATGGAAGAATAACATGGAAAATAGAAGAGAAAATAAATTAAAATAAAATAAAAATTTTTAATAGCAAAATCTTTTGCAAACAAAGGAAGACGGCGGAGAAAAAAAAAAAACAGAGATGGAAAATAAGGATGCATAGGTATATTTTGTACTAATAGAGTAATAATAATTTTTTTTTAATAATTTAGTTGATTAACTATTTGAACTCTCATTTTACTATGATGGTTTAATTTTTCGCACTATAATTTTCTTTTGATTTTTCATTTGAATAAAAAAAAAACTAGTAATTATATAATAATTAGATTATTTTAAGTAGCAAATATAGTTCTTAATTGTCTCTTGTATAAATTTAATTTTGGACATTAGACTTCATTAATGTGAACAAAAGATTTGGAACAGGGTTTTAGGTAGGATCTAACAGGCCTATTATAGGGAACATTTAAGAACAATAATTGCAAACAAAAATAGAAGGAGAAAAGGTAATACAAGACCGACAATTCCTCAATTTCATAAAAAATGACATATTTTAATTTCATATGGAGTTTAGAAAAATAAAAAATACTTCTAAATTAAAATTATGTCAAGTGTATAAAATTATTTTTTAATCTTATAGTTTTTAACATGCCACGTCGAAAGCTGAAATTAAAATATTACAAAAAAAAATTAAAAAGTTATTTCTTTAAAACAGACTTAACAAGAAATAGAGGTTATTTTCTATTCAAATGGAGAGAGTAATAAAAAGTGGTAATTGATTTGAGTACTCATTTGTTTGGGAGCATTTTACTCCTACTGATGTATTTTGGTTTCTACTATTAATTTGTTTCTACTATTAATTAATTAACTAATTAGATATTAATTAAAGTCTTAATGAAGAAGAATTTCTTTTGACTCTAATCTTATTTTATTTTTTATAGAGAAAAAATAGAAGTAGAAGTTGTTAAACCAATGTAACATTGTTAATTAGTCTAAGGGCCCGTTTGGATGGGCTTAATAAAAGCAGCTTTAAAAAAGTACTTTTGAAAGTGCTTAAACTTATTTTTAAAATAAGCAGTTATGCGTTTGGATAAAAGTGCTGAAGTTGCTATGCCAAACGTGAAAAGGGAAAAATGAAAGAAAGAAATGTTAGGGTTATGTGGATAATTTGGAGATTGTATAAAAATATTAAGGGCAAAAAGATAAAAATGTGGTCAACTTAAAACAACTTATAAGCTAAAAAGGAAAAAGCACCTCTACCCCATCTTTTAACTTTCGGCTTAAAATAAGTTTTTTTTAACTTAAAATAAGTTATTTTGAGTATTGCCAAACAGCTAAATAAGTCAAAAATCAGTTTTTAAGTCAATTTGACCAGCTTTTAAGCTGAGCCAAACAGGCTCTAAATCCTTAATGAGAGACTTTTCATATGAATTTGTCCTTGTGCCTCTTTTTGTTGGTATTTAAGCTTCAAGAAAATGCCCACTCACACACCAAACAAAATATCACTATCAACTACTACTAGCTATCACAATAATTATATAGTCATGATATTTTTAAATTTGCATAACTTTTAGTTTATTTTAAATGCATAAAATATATGATTAATATGCATAAAATATACGATTAATATATCTTAACTTATGTGATACAATTAAAATTTGAGAATTGATTAATTTTTTCTTGAATCTAAATTTTTTTAGATACGTAAAATTCTTTTAAGTTGTTAATTATTATCATTTTGAGTACTTTTTACATAATTTTTAAATATATACATTTTATTTTATATAAATAGAAAAACTTAAAATTTCTATATTCAAGTTCACAGTTAAAAATTAAAAACTCGAACTTTGAATTTCATGTCACCATAAATAAAGTGATAATGAATGTGTATTTGACATTATTTGAGGTGTATAAAAATATATTAGTTTGAAAATTCGTAATTACTGTATCTTTTGTAAACCTTATATGTTCGATATTTGAATTTTTAATTCATGGGATATTCTATGTCTTGGTAGTTTGTATTTTCAAACTGTTACAAAGAAATTTAAATAAATAAATATAACTTTGTAAATCATGAAAAATACTTGGTTGAAGTTGCCAAAAACTCAAAAGAATAATAGAGTATTTAAAAGCCAACCGTTACATTTAATATATATATATATATATATATGTATATTATTATTATTAAACCAACTGTTTTTAGCAATTTAAATAATTAATGATAGTATCGGTTTTCGGACACTCATGTTCCATTTTCTTTAAATATTAATATTAATATTAATAATGACATTAACTACAGTCTCATAGTGTATCAATTATATTGATCTACCTTTTTGAGTAATTTGAGTGCAGAACGTTTTGTTTATATATATATATATATATATATATATACACACACGACATTTAAAAATGATATGTAATTTTCAAGACATATTCTAATTTTGTAAAGTTAAATATATCGACAATAGTGAAATAAAATAAAAATATTTCTCAACGTCCTTTCTTATATCAATATAATAGAATTAAATTTAATTTCATTAATGATTACTCAACACTTATTTTATAGCACTTAAACAAATAAATTATTGTTATTTTTTTATAATGAAACACTCATCTTCACGTTAAAATCACAAAATCAATTAATATAATTCTAAAAATAATCACTCAAATTCACCTAAGTATCACATAAATTATCAGTATAATAGCTACTAATAGTTTTGTGATATTTAAATAAAACTAAATGATATTTTTAGTTATAAGAAAATAATACAGTTGCTTTCTTAATATTTAAATAAAGTGATACATCTTTTTTTAAAAATATATAATTTTGTTTTTGACCAAGCTTGTTAACTGAACCCCCACGGCTGGTGCGTCGTATTCACGCGGCTCACTTTAGCGCAAGTCAAATTTTCTTGGGCTGTACCTAGCCGGCGAACGTTAGCCATGACCTTTTCTTTAACCTCTTTCGGCAAATTATAATTCACTATCAGTAAACAACGACCAACTATTTAACTTTTCTTTGAATAATCCTTATATATCATTTATAACGTATTAAATTACATTGTATTAAAATTTATGATATTTAAATAAATTGTATTATTTTTTATAATTATATAATATTAAACATCAATATTATAAAAGAAATATCCATACAAGGTAAATTATAAAAAAAAAATTAAAATAACAACTCAATCATACAAATAAATTGATAGACAAAATAAAACATTTCATATATAATATGATAACATTTACATACAATAAAAACGGATGTGATATCTAAATCAATATTATTTTCATCCATAATTGTTTGACAGTTATATTTAAAATAGATATTCAAGATTAATTATTGATTTAAATAATTACAAAATAATTACTATTCTTAATAATTGCTCTATTTTGTTTAATTGAAAAATTATGTAGATTTTTAATATTTTTGTTATTGTAAAATTATATTTTGTATTGAATTTTTTTCGAATATGACTTTATTTTGATAAACAAACGTGAACAGATAGAATAAAATTAAATTATTATAATAATTTATGCATTAATTTTATAAAATGACGAATCTATTTATAGAAACAGATATTACATATTAAATGGAATTGAGAATAATATAAGCATTGTCTTCTTCCTCCACGCCTACCTCGTGTCATCTTCATCGAATAGCGTGCCAATCATATCTAATCTATACGTATATATCTATATACATTTGACGTTTGAACGTTATCAAAATATACTACAACTCCAGCTTACCGTAAAATCCTAAAAACGGAGAAGTATAATATAGAAACGATTCTTTTTTGTTTTTGAAAAAATGGAATCATCGGCAGAGCGACGCCTGAAAGCTATTCAAAGCCATCTTGTTCCGGCCACCGATGACGTGTCTCGGTCATTGATCTGTTCAAACCCAACTGCCGGCGAATTTTTACTAGGTACTTCACTTTCTGATTATTCAATTGTTTGTTTTTTACGTTTGTATATGCATAGAATGTAGATGTGATATGTGGAGTGGTACGATTGTGGGAAAAAATGGATTTTTTTTGTAGATTTGTGAAGGTATAATGTTTAAAGAGGAATCGCCAGATCAGAATAGTGGATAGTGGGTTGGGTTATGATTTGTGGTTTCTGGGACCCTTTATTGGATATGAATATACTTAATGGGTGGAAGGTGTTGTCTTTTTAGACCACTGACTTGACTAAAGTCTTTCTCATTCCAAATTATTAAAAGGGTGTTGTATAAAGTTGAGAACCTGTTAGAGCTTTACTTTTGAATATTTTGACTCCTGAGGATCTGGAGATTTAGCTATCAGTGGGAACAGCGATCTCTCCTTTGGTTCCCGGAAGGAAAATATAGTCCATATTGATAGATAATAGCCTTCCCCCACCCCCCATCCCGCACCTTTTTTATTTTGGGTGGGGTGGCAGATGGGGAAAAAATATGGAATCGGAGACGGGAGGGTCTTTGCTTGGTTAAAAAATCTGTGTTTGACCGTGAAGGTTTTGATCTCGCGGAAAACATGGTTGGGGGAATTATTTCTTTGCTGGCTGTTTGCTACTAGGTGTTTCTATTGGCCTGTAAGAAATTTTGTTGGATCACGGGGGTGTTCCATGCTAGTCGTTGCAACCTGAGAAAATGCTTGTTTTTGTGAATTGCACTGTAAAGGAAGAATTTTTGTAACTTCTCTAATATTTGGAAACAAATCCCATGGAATATAGCTAGTGTTTGACAATGCTTTATGAGGCATATTCTTCAAACTCAAACATATAGGTGTAGTTTAGACTTTAGACTTTAGTAACCCCCAGTTTGAGTTAGGGTGAGTAGATTTTGGCGTTCCGTTACAGCATCTCCTTTAACAAGAATGTTTCTTTGATCTAATATGGAGACATTGAGTAGAAAATAGTTTCCGAGACTCTAATACACTTCTCAGTGAGAGCCTTGAGTCACGGAGAGTCCATGAAACTATCTTTCAGCTTTCAATTTAAGCTAAGAAAGTGAATCATGTAGATTCTCACGTAACCAAGCTTTTGAAGATAGTGTTAGTCATGAGGGTTTAGTGGTTAATGAGGCGGGAGGAGAACCTTGAGATCTCATGTTTAAATTTTAGCAGTGGCAAAAAATGGGGAGTAAAGTTTTCGGGTATCTGATTTGGTGGGTGATACCGGGATAGTAGGTACATGATGTAATAGTCGCGGTGCACACTAGCTTACAACACCATCATCTAAAAAAAAAGAAGCAAGACCGTGTTGCTCACGAAAGGCACCCCTGTGATGAAAAAGAAAACATACAAATGTACGATGGTTGTATTTCCTTCCCTTTTTGAAGCATATTTGTCTATTAGTTTGAAAAGCATTGAAGTAGTCTCATGTACTTATGCCTTCATGTTAGTACATATGCAAAGTTATTTAGCTGTCTGGAACAGTAAGCATTCCATCCTTAGTATTCGAACTGAATATTGATTATTACTGGAATATAATGCATATACAGTAACGTGAGTCCTGATGATCTCCTGTTGAACGTGTGTGGTCCTTATTCTGTACAAGGAGTATCCTGAAGTAATGCAAACAAACAAACTGTACAATATTTATAAAGGTAGGTAGGCATATTGTAATGGTGCTCTAGAAACTTGTGAGCTTCGGCTTAGAGATTGTATATTCTAAATCTTAATAGTTCTTCTGCACTCCTTTAAGCAGATTTATGATTCGATATACAAAAAATAGAAGAAAAATAGTTACAAGTTTGTCTGGTATTTTGTATCTGACATGATATGGCTTTGCATAGACTCCAGCATGTCTCGCTGCCTTTTATTTAGTGGTTTTCTGCTTTTCTTTTTTTGTTCATTCATTGCTGTGTTTACTCTTTCTCATTGTTTACTTAGTTAATCACACGTAAAAGTATGATCAGGTCAGGGGTTCAGCGTAGTTCTTCCTGAGAAATTGCAGACAGGAAAATGGAATGTATACAGGTACGTGTATTTTCTACTTCAGCCGCAAGATACACATGATTGTTTCTTATTTACATGTTCACAGGTGTGGATGCACATATAATCCATACATCACTTGCATATAATATCTCTTATGGGTATACTGCATATGTAATTATTTATGTATAATTATAACTTTCGAAGTCATATGAGCAACTAAGTGATGATTATTGCAGATCTGCACGATCTCCTCTTAAGCTTGTTACTAGATTTCCCGATCATCCTGAAATTGGGACACTGCACGATAATTTTGAGTAAGAATCTCGTCTTTAGCTTTTTACTTTTAATTGCTTTAGATATAAAGAAGAATTAGGTTACCGTGCCATTTACTTGCACAAATTTGTTTTTCAATTTTCTTTTCTACACATGATGTGCGGTGTAGTTTACAATTACTGCAACAATAGTATTTCATCACCCCTTGTATACACTCTTACGTTAATTGTTCATAAAGGAGATATGCTACTTACGTTTTAGTATTGTCTGCATTATTTTGTTGAGTATATTTCTGTTTTATCTGATAATATTTTGTGTTCAGACATGCGGTTCAAACCTTTCAGGATTACAAATATTTGGGTTCACGCATTCGGGTAGATGGAACTGTTGGAGAGTGAGCATTTTGCACCCATTTAACAATGTTTTGTTGGATGAAATAAATTGTAGAAGTTCCCTAATTACTCGTTTATTTTTTCATCTGTGCCATAGTTACAAATGGATGACATATGGAGAGGCAGGGACTGCTCGGACTGCAATTGGTTCTGGACTTCACTATTATGGATTACAACCGGTATGTCATACTCGGATCAGTACATATTGGTAAATTACATACATTCATTTACTAATGTAAGAAAGAGATCTCCACATCACATTTTTCTGAACCTCCTTGTTCTGTTTCAACACCAAGTAGGATATCTCTGCTTATTTGGGGTATGTTAGTGATAAAACTCATCTCTTATTTGATTTCTGGACGTTAACGTTTTCTGATTCACCCTTTTTTGCTCAGTCTGTTTGACTCAGAAAAACGTGCCATTGTACTTCAATGACAATATAATTAATCATTGACCTTTTCCATTTTTGATGGACCAGGGTGCTCGTGTGGGACTTTACTTCATAAATAGGCCTGAGTGGATGATTGTAGACCATGCCTGCGCAGCATATTCATATACTTCAATCCCTCTATATGACACTCTTGGTGTGTAGGTGGCGTTTTCATGAAAGTTTTCCTTGGCTGGTAAATATATTAAACTTGTTATGTTTTTTGTCAACAGGTCCTGACGCTGTTAAATATATTGTTAATCATGCTGATGTACAAGCCATTTTTTGTGTGCCAACTACCTTGAACACTGTGAGTGAAATTCCTCCTCTAAACAGAGTATACTCCTTTTATATGCTTCCAAATCACATCAGTATGAGACATTAATCTTAACATTGTTCTGATCAACTTGAGTTCTTAGACACATCAACAACATGAAAGAACTTTTGAGGACTCTGTTAGAGTTGCTCATAGTCTACTAATATCAGTTTGAAAAAAAAAAAAATTCTAAAATACCTCTCAGTAGCATGTTCGTATTGAGTAATAATCTTTAGTAGTGAAATGTTTCACAGTCAAAGAAACCTCTCCAGTTATTATTTAATGCAAAGGTTTAAAAGTCAAAAAACTCCTCGAGTTTCAGTTAATGACCTTTTAAGATGGTGATACAGATTGACGGCTCAGTTTAATGCTTCACTCTATTCCTTGTTTCTACTTCATTTATCATGATTTAGCCACCTTGCCTTTTCCATCCCGTCTTGTTGATATTGTCATGTTAGTCTTTTCCTCTGAATGCTGCTTTAAAACAAATGCTAGTTCCTTCCTTTTCCAAAAAGACAAAAAGAAGAAAGAATATCCTAATTCTTTGTTTTCAAGTTTCACATCTTTTCATGTGCTTGGTTCTCCCAATTTTAGCTGGATTTAATCTGTAAAAGATCCTTATAATTATGTTTGAAAGACTAGTGTAATGCTGGTACCTTGTACTCTTAGGTAATTTTGCCTTCTCTGAGACTACAATAGTTCATTTTATACCCACCTAATCTGATTTTCTTTTTTCTATAATCATGTTTATGTGAATGGTGAAACTTGTTGAAGTTCTCGATTGTCTGACCTTCCTTTCATGGAATTTTCAGTTGTTGACCTTTTTATCAGAGATTCCATCTGTACGTTTGATTGTGGTAAGAGCTACTAATTGTCCATTTTAGGTCCGATTATTATATAACATGTAACAGCAGTTTGTTATATTTTTGTTAGTTTAGCTACTGTCTTTGATGGTGTAGGTAGTGGGTGGGATAGATGAACATCTCCCATCTCTTCCATCTACAACGGGAATGAAGCTCTTATCATATACAAGGCTTCTGAGTCAGGTATATTAAATGATAATTCATAAATAATTATTTCTTGGACAATTGATGTTTTGCACTTGGTGGTGTTAGCCTGAATTCATTGGGATATATTTGGTAGCTGTTCCTCTCTCCCTGCCCTAATTGACCTCACCTTTTGAGCTAGATTTTGTCTTATGTTTGATAGTGAAGGAGCATCATTACACAGAAGGGGAGACCAGTTTTAAGATGCTATTTATGTTGTAGATCTTCTCTTTCTCTTTTTTCTTTTTGATCAAGTAAATGAATTTCAGTCATAAACATGGACAAACTGGTCGTTTGCAGGTGGTATACCAAAAAGGTGAAAATCCTACTGAAGGGCATTCTCTACACACTCCGCTTTATCATCTATACAAAAAGGAACTTTTTTGTGCGCACCAAAAGAAAATTAAGGGATCGGAGCTACTTCTCAATGGGAAGAGACTCGACTATATACTCCTTCAAGAACTCTCCTATTTCTCTCTCTCTCACATTAATGCAAGTGGAACCAAATTCCAGGCCCTTTGTCTTCTTCTCCTTCTCCCACTCTTCCAACTAAACAACAGATCTCTCACAGTTGTTGACATCACCCAAGGAGTGCGAACCACCTAAACATATCCCACCATCACCTCATGGTTAGCCCACAACGAAGAAGATGATCCACATTCTCGCCTGCCTCCTTACACATGTAACACCAACTGACCCAATCAAACTTTCGCTTTTTAATGGTTTTCCACTGGAAAAATCACGCCTCTAGCAGCTAGCTAACAAAGCACACCTTCCTCGACACCGATGGATCCATATTGCATCACATGGAATAGCACGTTCCTCCTTAACCCTTCTCATAAAATGAGTTCACAGTCAACACTCCGTTATTCCCTGGGCCCTCTCACCAAACACCGGGGTTTTATGCCGGATTGTCTGATATGTAGTAAGGCTAACAATCTTCGAAACTCTGTCACTTCTCAATCGGTGAATTCCCTTCTAAACCTCAAGGCCTAAAAAGCCCCTCTACCATGATTCCCCTCTAATATGCTGAATCGTCAAGTCCTTTTACCAAGATAACCTGTACAATCTCTGAAAATTGTCTTTCAAAAATTTGTCTCCGCTCCACCTATGTCTCCAAAAGTCAATTCTCTTTCTTTCTCTGACCTTGAATGCGGGTTTTTCTAAGAATCCTTTACTTTATTATTAAACTTAAATAAAGAATCCTTTGACTTTTAATGCCGAAAACTTGAAAGCAAGGAAGGGCCTCTTTCCATCCATAGAATCTTTTCCTTATGCTAGCACTTTCAAATATCTTTCTTAACCTGCTTCTATCCAAGTAATTTGTAAACTCCGACCATAGTCTCAGTGAAGTAGCCCATAGGTATGGGATACGAACGATTAAGAGTTCTTGCTTAAAAAAAAAGGTACATACTAACTGAGAGTGGAATCTATCCCGTCTTTCAAGTAGCACTTGATTGAGGGATGAACCCCGAATCCGTACTTTCCGGTACCTATGTCTCCAAAAATCAATTCTCTTTCCGTCTCTGGCCTTGAATCATGTGTTCTCTAACAGTGAAGTGCCATCCTATTTGCTTTAGTGTTGTTAGTTGCAGTGTATCAATACAATCTTGGAAAGCTTGTGTTTCTTCTGGAATAACAGGGGAGCCTAACCTGTCATCAGTAGTTAACACATTATTGAAGTCCCCACTTAGCAACCAAGCCTCTTGGATAGTACCCCCAATTTGTGCTAATTCTCTCCATAGGTCCTCTCTTTGCTGACTTTCATTCTTGGCATAAACAACAGTAAAGTAGGCGGTGAAAGGACTAGTTGTGTCTGAAATTTTACAGTGGATGAATTGCTCATGAACAACCAATACCTGTACTTGTATATGATCTTTCCATTGTAACCAGACCCTACCATTATAAGCCATAGGATAGTTAAGACAATGCTTCCAATCAGGTTCCATCTTCTGCAAAATATTCCCAGTTTTGTGAACTTTTACTCTAGTTTCAACAACTCCCATAACATCTACCTTATTCTTCTGCAGAAAAAGTCTTAGCTCTTTCTGCTTTAAGGGCTGGTTAAGCCCTCTTATGTTCCATGTTGAGATGATCATTGAGGCTTGTGAATGCCCCCAGGATCTTCAGCTTCCTGGAGAACGTTATAACTATTTGTGATCTGTACTCTTGCCTGCACTTGTATCAAATTATGAGTATTTATACCTTGTCCTGAGCTTGCAGGATCAAAATTAGCCCCTTTCCTTTCCACCCTGTCTGATTTGCTAGCAGCTGGTCTTGTCTGTACTTCCCCTCTACCCTTCCAGTCGTTTCTTGGTTGTGGAGCTCTTTGTCTTTTGTTCCTGCGTTTCTTCTTCTTAACCTCCTGAAATTGAGGTTCTTCTTGCTCAGCTTGCTTTCCCTCACCCTTGGTCCAACATGCTTCAGCACAATGCCCAAATTTCATACGTTCAGTGCAAAACTTAGGACGCCAATCATATTCCATAGCCTGCTGGAAGCAACCTGTTGCATTACCATTTCTATGGAATCCAACAGAGGTTGTGATACATCTGTTTCAACAAGAACTCTAGCATACGAAATTCTAGCCATTGAAGCAGTAAAACTATCAGTGTAGAGAGGTTTCCCTATTGCACTTGCAACCTTGCTCAAAACATCACTAGACCAATACCCTACCAGCAGCCCTGGAAAAGTAATCCACAAGGGTATAGTAGTGATACAGTCAGGATTGAATTCAAAATCTATATCCCAGTTCTGCAGCACAAAGGGCTTGTTGAAAAATCTATAAGGGCCATCCTGCATTACTATGTCTCATTCTTCAACAGTGTCGAATCTGAAAAGAAAGTATCCCTCATCATGTAACAAGATCTGGGTTTTTTTTCACGTTTTTCCAGTTGTGCACCACAAATTTTTCCATTGTTTTCATATATGGGGTATCACCAATAACATACCCAACTAGGGCTGATTTCCTGTACTCTGCTTGTTCTATTAAGTCTTCTTGTTCAATACTCACATAAACTTTTCCTTCCTTAGAGCTGGGTGGTACATAAGATAGCACTTTACCTTGCTTCACTTCCCTGTTGCCCTCATAAGCCAGCTTCTCCAGGGGTGTAGGTTGACATGAGGAGTCCTCTTCCGAAAATTGTAGCCTTCGAGCTGCTTGATATGTACCAGTTCCCATGGCTCCATTTGACCTGACCCAGAATCAGAAATATCTCCATCATCCTCTGCAATAATTTGAAATCGAGCTGGGAGGAAACTGCCAAATGTTAAGAGGTCGTAATCTACTCTCCATTTCCCTCCTCCGGCTTGATTAATTTCGTCTCCGACCTCAATTCCTTACCAGAACTTGCCTGACTTTGCAACGTGAAATTGCTGATGGTGTACGTTAGGAGACCTTGCTAAAGTGCGCCGAGAGCATTTTTTTCTTATTAACAAAATTGATTCCGTACCTAGTTTTTTTTTTTCAAATACCTTGTGTCACCTATGATTCCTTATGTCCAGTGTTTTCTAAGGTGTTTTTGGGGTGAGTCTCGGTCCAGGGCACACCAAAAATGCCCCGGGGCGTAAATGAAAGGTGTAGATCCATCCATACACCCTAGAATTTGGGGCGTATGTCCTGGGCGTAAAAGTTGTGCGCCTTGGACATTAAATTTGTTTTTTTTAAAATTGTTTTAAAAGTATTTTTTTTCTATAAATCATGTTTTTATTATTGGTGTAATGATATTTATAATATTAAGTTTTTATGTTGTAGCGACTTTTCATAAGATATATAAATAAAGAAAGTAACACCATAGAAGCTGACACACAAATAGTTTTTTGTATAATCATGCATGAAATTGATAGGATAGAGATTCCATAGGACTATGTTTCGAGGCAACTTTATCCTTTTCTTTTATTGCACTCACACTTTCTATTCTTCTCCTTCTTTATAATCTATAAACAATGATCAACGCAAATATTAATTTTTTTTGGGGGGGTGGGGGGGTGGGGAGGACTAATAGATGTGGAGATCCATGATGAAATGGTGATGATTTTATTTTAAAGATTATCTCAGTTATTATAATTTTTTACGTTGTTACCTTTATCAAATAGTAATTATAATATTTTTTTCTATATTGTCGGTGATTTAATTGAATGTATTTGCAGAATTATGGAAAATTTGATTTTGCCTTTTTTTTTGTAAGAAAATTATAAAATTGATGATACATGAGATGTACACCTAGTAGATTCGCTTCACCTTGTGCTGCATAAAAGGACCTGCGGGATTTGGGGTGGGTGGGTTAGAGACTGGCCTTTTTATGTTTTGAGTCTATTAAAATAATTTTGGGAATTACTTTAAAGTTGTAACAAAGTTGTAATCAGAATTTGTTCTAATGTCGTGTACTCTCTCAACTTTCATTTTACATTATGGACATTCTTGCACATCATTAGCTCTCCTACAACTTAACTATATTCTGTAGAAACTTTACAATGACTGATCGACATGCTTACCAATAGGGCCGCAGCAGTATGCAACCCTTTTGCCCTCCCAGGCCTGAAGATATTGCTACCATATGCTATACAAGTGGTACTACGGGGACACCAAAGGTATTGCTTATATTTCTTCAACTTCAGAATCTGCTTACTCGACCAGTACCTGTAGTGGTTATCTCTTGTTAACAAGATCTTGTCAGGCCCTGATTTTTTCCCCTCGTTTTTTCCCTCTTTTGAAAGGGTGTCGTATTATCCCATGCAAACCTGATAGCAAGTGTTGCAGGCATGACCCTTGCAATCAAGTTTTATCCATCTGACATGTGAGTTGGCCTAAAAATGTTCGTCTATATACGCATATTTGATTTATTCCTGATTTAGTGTGCACTATGTGAATATTTTTGCAGATACATATCCTATCTTCCCCTGGCGCACATCTATGAACGTGCCAACCAAATTACATCGGTATATTCTGGTGTTGCGGTTGGATTCTACCAGGGGGTATGCTAGTTAATTGGATATTAAGTACTTATTTACTTTTAGCTTCTTGGTGTAGCCGTGTTTTCTTAGACCTCTGATCCTGGATTCATGATCAACGAGCAAATTGGGTTTAATAGAAGTTCCTCTTATTCAATTCATATGTAGTTTTTTTCAAACGTTTTGTAGAGATTAAATGTGCTGCTTTTAGCTCTACACTAATTCAGTTTATGACGTATAAGCTCTAAAACGGATCCTACAGATATCACATAATTCATCGATCTGTTTTGCAAAGCATTACTTACCATTAGCATTTCTACTTTGCAGGACAATCTGAAATTGATGGATGATTTGGTGACACTTAGACCTACAATATTTAGCAGTGTTCCTCGTCTCTTCAACAGGATATATGCTGGGTAATATTTATGTGATCTTCTAAATAGTGTTTATCCTTTTTTTTTGGTCAATTGTGGTATGCAAGCTAGCTTGCATGCACCTCGACTAATTCCATGGGGTACGGGTTACCTTCCACATACGGGTATCTCTGACCACCAAGGACTGGACAGATGGGAAGAAATCACCTAGTGTTTTGTATACGCGAGATATTTAACCCGAGACCTCACGGTTCTCAACCCACTTCGTCGACCAATAGGGTTGCACACTTGGGTGCTAAATAGTGTATATCTTCGTAGACTGGGGTCTTAGATTTTGCCAATCTGCCTCATTATAGGATCACAAATGCCGTACAAACTTCTGGTGTACTGAAGCAGAGACTGTTTAATGCTGCCTACAACTCCAAGAAGCAAGCTGTGATGAACGGTGAGTTATTTCATTTTCATTTGTGATTCTCCTCTGGTTGCTTTAGATGATTGCAACATACACTCATCTAGAAAAAGATGATCCCTCAATATCATGATGTTATGCAACACAGTGGCTCCTGTCTATCACTGCTAGGACTCTGTTTC
Organism: Solanum pennellii; assembly: GCF_001406875.1. Taxonomy (NCBI): domain Eukaryota; kingdom Viridiplantae; phylum Streptophyta; class Magnoliopsida; order Solanales; family Solanaceae; genus Solanum; species Solanum pennellii. The sequence continues at coordinate 99,867,949 of NC_028637.1, forward strand.
TCCTTGCTTAACAACTTATTTCCTGCCTCACAAATTATTCGAGGGAACTTTTGGTGGCTCAATTCTCAAATTGAGAATGCACACTTCATGAATCTAGAACACTTCTCAAATAATGAAGAGAGAAGTTGACACGAGTTTCCATCTCGTCTTCCTTATTTAACACATTGTTTGGAAACCTGTCTCATTCTTATAAAATTGCGAACCAATTAACATTTTAGAAGTGTTAAATGGTTTGACTGCTGTAAGTTTTTTTAATTCCTAATATAAAACTAGAACTCGTTAGAAACTTACCTATTTCAATCTTTTCTTTTGCGACGCGGATGAGGGTTGTAGGGGTTGAGCTGTTATAGAGCATTTAATTAAATGATTATTTATAGTGTTTTTCCATTTGAGAAATTTTCCTTTTTCAATTCACGTGACTACCTATAACCGGAAAAATATCCGATCCAATTTTTTTATTTAAACAACTGTTGGAAATGTTTTAAAAGTTAAGGGCATAAAAGATGTGATGTACTGGCATTTTATTCAGTGGGCATTGATTATGAGCTCTTACATTTTCCTTTAGTTATCTCAAATCCCCTGAGAGTAAGGGTCTTGGACTAATTCATTTATCAAGCAGTAGGTCACCTTAGGTGTCCCGCGTAGGCAATATAAGAATTCGTGCTAGAAAACTATTTGGCCATGCATTGGTTTATAAGTGTTACTGGCTTGGACGAAATCTGATGTTATCACGGATTATCGATTGCATATCAGCAGTAAATACTTTTGCTGCATATCTTTATGAGTTTTTATCTCTCTTTTAACAGAATCTAATATTTTCAGGTAGAAAGCCATCACCAATGTGGGATAGGTTGGTGTTCAACAAAATAAAGGACAAACTGGGCGGACGAGTTCGTCTTATGACCTCAGGTGCCTCACCATTGTCCCCTGACGTGTTGGAGTTCTTGAGAGTGTAAGTTGACCATTATTGCTGTTCTAAAGTACTGGGAGATTTTGTTCGTCAAATTCTGGCTCTTGTTGGTGCTGAGGACTTCCAGTAGTTGGCTTTGCTCTGAATAAATTCCTTCCTGCAGATGTTTTGGCGGTCAAGTAATGGAAGGGTATGGCATGACTGAGACTTCATGTGTCATAAGCTCAATGGACGAGACTGATAACTTAATTGGTCATGTTGGTTCACCGAATCCAGCATGTGGTGAGGTTTTAACTAATTATGGCATATAAACTTCTTTGATGTCACTAGTTTCGGTTCTTGATTTGCTTTCCCTTCGATATTATTCCCCTTGTTGAGCTGAATTAAAGGCTGTTTGAGGCATATAAAAGGTTTTCATGACCACTGGAAGGTTAATAATTTGTTTATAGAAGCTTAACAACATGAGAGAAATTCATGAAAAAGTTCCTAATTGTGTTGCAGTCTCGGAGGGCCAAGATTTCCACTAAAAAGTTTGTGGCTGATAAGTTTATCCGCGAAATTAGAAGCTTGCAAGAGAAAGTTAAGGCTTAAAACTTTAAATGCCAACAAGGTTAACATGCAACATTACCTTGCACAAAATGTCGTAGTACTATAAGTGAACTGCACATTTCCATGTTGAATTTGCTAAAGAGTGTGTCAACTTTCTTTTGTGTGGTTCCTGTTCTTCTATTACTTTTTGCAGCGCTATAGTTAACTTAATGATTGCTAAAGAAAAGCTGTAACGGAGTTTAAATTGTCTACGACTCTGCTATTTTCAGAGATAAAGCTTGTGGATGTCCCCGAAATGAGTTACACATCAGAGGATCAGCCTCATCCTCGTGGAGAGATATGTGTTAGAGGTCCTATTGTTTTTCAAGGCTATTACAAAGATGAAGTGCAGACGTACATACCTTACTCATTGATATTTCATTTCTTGTTTTGTCATTGCCATGAGCTTCTCCAAGATAATTTGCCTGACCTAGTAGTTAACAGGAAGGAGGTAGTTGATGATGACGGTTGGCTGCATACTGGTGATATTGGATTATGGTTACCTGGAGGCCGCTTGAAGATTATTGACAGGTAGAATCTATTCGGCTTGATCAGGGGAGATAACCTTAGATATTTTTAATTTGAGATACAAAACAACTTTTACCCACCCCACCCATTTATTTGTGGCACCTAGTGGTTGGCGAGGATTTCTATCAACCCTACCATTTCCATCAAATATATTATTATGATGTAGTTACATCGTTCTCAACGTTAATTTTACCCCCTTTTGATATTAGAACATCTATCTTTCTGTGCTTGCTTGTCTTCCATGGTAGAATGATCTCTGAATTGTCATTGTGGACAGGAAGAAGAATATCTTCAAGTTGGCACAGGGTGAATACATAGCTCCTGAGAAAATTGAGAATGTTTATGCTAAATGCAAATTTATTGCACAATGCTTCGTCTATGGTAAGCAGATAATGGAATTCTCTCTTATGGAATCATTAAACCATGTCCTTTGCTCACTATATAAATGTCCTTTGCTCACTGTTGCAACATTCACAGGTGATAGCTTTAATTCCTCTTTAGTAGCAATAGTTTGTGTAGAGCCAGATGTCTTGAAGGAATGGGCATCATCTGAGGGAATCAAGGTAGCTCTTAATTTTCTACATTTAGTCATTGCATTTACATCTTGTGAAATGCTTCACTTAAAGCAAACTTATGTCGAGGTCATCATTGGAGTTTCGTGTTGCATTACATGAACCTTCATATTTTGAGTGTGTTATCATCAACTCTGCACAGAGCACATCAGCTGCCTTATATTCACACATTTAGAAAATTACAACTCGCTATTTCTTCCCATCTAGCCTTGGCCCTTGGTGGACAAGGTTACGGGGGGACCTGTTCCTACCTTTTTGGTAGTAGGTATTCTGTGGAATTAGCTGAGGTGTGCACAAACTGGCCTTGATGCTACGGTTGTAAAAAAAATTATAACTTGCTTCAGAGCTTCCCATAAAATATACTGGTATCTAATGTCTGGCTAACTTTTGATCTGCTGATGGCTTATTCGATGCATTCCTCATTGATTTTCCCTTGGTCAAGTAAAATCTAGGAAATTGACACATTTCACTAAGCACAATAATCTAGTCAGGATATCACATAAAGCCACTAAAGCAAATATAAGACATCTAACTGACACAAACAATAAAGACCTTCTTGATGCTTTTTAAATAATCTAGTCATGACATTACATAAAGCCACTAAAGCAAATATAAGACATCTAACTGACACAAACAATAAAAACCTTCTTGATGCTTTTTAATGGAATACATGCTTCATCCAAAAAAAAAACCAGAACGTTTGAAATATCAACTTGTAAGACATCTAAAACTCATCAGTTTGTGAATTTGGTTTTATATCATCCATCGGAGGAGATGTAAAGATCTACGTTCAGTGGTATGTTTCAAACAGTTCAGCCTTATGTTTTCAGTACTTGGTATTTAGTTACTAAAATCATTCAGCAATACAAAATTCAGTCATCTGACCTGTTCTTCAGAATTTAGTTTTACGGAATAGCTGTAACCAAATGAAATTTTACGCTGTGGTGTTGAAGATATTTGTTTGTCATTCTCTAAGAAGCTGGCTGATTTGTTTCCCTTGGTTTTAATATGATGTCTTCAGTATGAAGATTTGGGACAACTATGCAATGATCCAAGAGCAAGGGCTGCTGTTCTTGCTGAGATGGATGCAGTCGGAAGGGAAGCTCAGGTAATTTATTTGACTTGGGCTTTTTTTACCTGGCTTTTAGTTTCTTAAAATGCTGAAGTGATCTCTCAATTGATCCGGCAAATGATGCATGCTCTCTCTTTGCTGCAATACACAGTTGAGAGGTTTCGAATTTGCAAAAGCTGTAACATTGGTTGTTGAGCCTTTCACAATCGAAAATGGCCTTCTCACACCCACGTTCAAGGTAATTTCACTTGCATTTTTCAATGTTCTAAACTTTTGGGGTGAAGATGTATGTATTAATGTACTTCTCTTCTGTTTCAATTTCCAGGTCAAGAGGCCTCAGGCGAAGGCTTATTTCGCCAAAGCAATATCTGACATGTATAATGAGCTCTCTACATCAGATCCAGTATCCCAGAAATCACTATGACCAAGTGCAGTCGAGAAAGCTTCAGCTGTTCACCCACACACTTTCCCTTCTTCAAAATAAATACCAATCAAAATGATTATTGTAGAATAGTAAGCTCACAGAGGATTTTTTAAATCTTGAGTTTATAGATTTCTTGTTGTAGTATGTACAATGTTAAGATAATTTAAATTCAACGATATCTTTTCTGAGATATAAATAATTTTAACCTCGACAGCTTATATCCGGATTTTGATGGCAAATTTGTTTATAAAGCATGTTTGCCCTCTGTGCATCGTGCCTCTGAATGGCTCACACATGTCGATAAAAAAACCGAATTCGAACAGCGATTCAAGCTTGGACTCAAAAGGACATATAATACAAGCCAGTTAGCCTAAGAAAGCAAAGGCCCAGTTCCAGCATTGGAGGGCAGAATGGCATTGCAAACGTTATGGTTGAGGGAAGATGGGGGTAACAAAAAGGTGTTGGGAGTTAACCGTGCATATATGTATATAAAGTTGTAATTGCGCTCCTGGGAAGAGAGTTCAGATTCGCGCTGTGCCTCAAGTCTTGTATCAGCAAAACTATGGTAACATGCATGGGAGCAATGGTGAAGGTTTGGGAAACCGAAGAAGAAAATGGTGTGTGTGGGTTGGGGGTTGAAGCAAGAAAAGTGCAGCACAATATGTACATTTGCGGAGGTCCTTTAACATTCCTTAATAATGTTAAAAACAGTTCTTAGCATATTTTACAACAAAGTTGGTTTGCCTGTCTATACTGTGTATCAGTAGCTGTTACTCTAAATTATCAAATTATTTATCTCCTATGTACAAGAATGGATGAGAGATAGAATAACGTATTATTGACAGCATGTATAAAGAAATTACAGCTTTGTAATAGGCTGTGTGTTGTTCCAAAGCCATTGACGTGCAGAGCCATCCAGCAGAGGTGAAACCTAAAGATGATCTCCAGTTAGCAAATAACAGTCTTAAACATTTATAAACAACCACAAAGTCTGCTTTTTTTTTTTTTTGGGGGTGGGGTGGGGGGGTAGGGAGGTAGGGCCAAAACAACTATGATGACAAAAACAAGCAGCTTCTAAAAATGCCTCGACCTAAATCAAATGACTGCACAATAACAGTATACAGGAATTATATTCCAGCTGCACCAGTAACCTGCTACAACGCAACGACATGACCTGGACTCTTATGATATTCTAGATTACAGGTGTAAAGTGATTGCACAGGTTTTCTATGCGTGGAATATAATCGCCAATTGGTAGTCAAGTGAGGTTCTTGTTCATTCTACACAAAACATACTATAGTTCATGGGAAGAGAAATAAGAACAAAACAAATAATCTTGGATGCTTACCTTCTCCCAAACTTGCAAATGGTAACTATTGAGCCACTCCACTTCCGCAACAGAGAGCAAAGATATGTCCACCAGTTTAGTCTGGACGATAAGAAGCAAGAAAATAGTCATATCACTAGAAATTAAGGCAGAAGAGGTTGGAGCATAGTGCATACATTCCGGAATGAGTTGATTTTAGACATGATTGACATCAGTGCAGGTAATGAAAACAGAAGGGTAAACAATGGGATTCTTTTATTAGTTATCTGAAGATGGATACAAAATCTACATTCGTGACTTAAGCTTATGTATACTCATACATGATATGGCATGTTACACCTTACAACATATGAGTATTTACTCTTTAGGAATGTCAAATGCATACTTAACGTCCTGCACTCTCTGATGTAGAGTAATTATGTCTCAATGGTTCATCTTTAATTCATCCATATCTCAATAATATTTTTGTGCTCTTTGAATTAGTTAGTTTCCTATAGTCAGTTCCTAATTTTACATGGCAGAGACTATGGCAGAAATAAACAGATTGACCATGCCACCTTTGTGCACAGTAGAAACTGTACAACCTAGAATTGCCAAAGCCAATTTCCTTGTGTATAACAGCAGAGGTAAAATTCATTAGTAAAAGCAAAGAAATTAATTCTGAGCTGTCTTACCTGTATGGGAACAAAAGTAAGCTTTTCAAATCCCAGATATCCTATTCCTCCAAAACGATTCGGTGTATCTTCTTCTTTAACGTAAAGAAGATTCTGGATAACAAGAAAGAGTTAAAATCAGATAACACAATGAAAACCAGAGGTAACTTGCATTAGGCTGAAGAAATTGAACATGGAAGGATAAACTTGACTACATTACAAACCAAAGAGTATAGCACACTAATGCCAATAGAGCATCAAAGAACAGCATGACGTCCTGACAGAATTCTTTTACAATTAAATCAAACAACTCATGCAGAAAAAGAATCTCTACATGCCACTTCTATAGTTCAAGTTTTTACAGGAATGGTCTCTATTTTTTCTGTCATATTCTTCTTTTTCCAAGATGGAGATTTTAATGTCAGCATTTAGCGAACATTATTCTTTAGCGTTTAATAATGAACTTGACCTAAACTTTAGCAACCAATGAGATCTAAAGTTCCTCAGATACCTCTTTAGGTTTCAAAGGAAAATAAGCAAGTGTACACACTCGTATGCTTTAACTTATAAACCGATGGAGGTTTTAACATCAAATTATAGCAGTTGATCTACTAGAACCTGTATAGAGAACTTCTCTAAGAGAAAAAGAAGGGAAGCTTCACGAGGAATCTGTTTGTGGGCTCAAATGAGAAAACACTTAAATACTAGAGGTACTCATGAAAAAACCAAAAAAGAAAATAGTTTTCATTTCTTGTAGATACATATACAAAAAAAAAATGGGTAAAGTACCTCAATTCGAATACCAAAATGATGGTCTTCATAGTAACCTGGTTCATTGCTGACAATCATGCCTGTCAACAAAGGAGTGATATTCCCAAAGCGGAAACTAATGCTATGTGGGCCTTCATGAACATTTAGTGCAGCTCCAACACCATGCCCAGTTCCTAGAGGAAATAAAGAGATCATGTAAAGGAAATAATGTAAGTTACTAAAAGCTCATAATATCACAAGTAAACAGAACTTTGAGCAAACTTACCATGCCGGTAATCAAGGCCAACCTTCCATAAGGAAGACCGTGCAAATGCATCCAACACGAAACCAGGTGTATTCTCAGGGAAAACTGCTTGGTCAAGTGCTATGTGACCCTGCAAATGTTTTAATCAATTACAACTGTACAACCTATCGAAACAATTACAAGAATCACTTATCTAGCTATGCCACAAACTGAGTTACCACAGAATACCAAGAACACAACTCCAAAACATGTACTTCAAAGAGTGACATTTGAACTGACAACTTGGAAAGATATCATTGATGAGTTGATTTTACATCAACAAAATTAATTAATTTAACTTTTCTCTACAATTATGAGGTATTATATAGGTTCGTTTCACTGTTTCCCTACTCAATCCATCAGTTCCATCTGGTTGACCCTTAAGCTCGAGGGAATCAGAAACCATTGTATCTTTTTTGAAACGGCTAAGTATCTGGTGAAGCTTATTCTTGTGTTCAGAAGTATCAATTCAGACGTTAGATATTTGAAATGTAAGTCCGCCCGTCAGCATTGAAGAAGATCAAGTTCCCTATCAGTAAGAACTTGAATTGAAGAACAATCCAATTCAAGAATAATCTACCATACTCCTGTCCTAAGTATAACATAATGTATCACTGCTGGCAGAAAGATATAGTTTACCTGTAGTACTCGGGTAAAACATTCTTTTTCTCTTGCAGATGGTTCACCAAAATGCACTGTCCTCGTAATATCAGTCGTTCCATCAATATATTGGCCTCCACTGTCTAAAAGGAAGAGTTTCTTCCCATCCACAGTGCTACAACTATCTGACTCTGGCTTGTAATGTATTATAGCACCATTGGCACCCGAACCTAAAGGTAAATTTAGAAGAAATGAATATCACTGGGGAGATATACCAGCTTGTCAATAATTCTGCACTGTCACTGATCATTTTATGTCGACTCAGACATCTCTTCTATCGGCATCTCATAACAAGTGATCTAAAATTGTGGTGCACATGCTTCCATGAAGGAAAATTGAAACTCACTCTATTACAGAAAACTCAATACAGGGAAGTGCTGGACATCTGGAAAAAGTTAGTTAGGAAGAAGTGTACATACTTTACAAACTGTCAAGTAGCAGTTTCCATGGTGACCTTTACCTGATGGCCACAGGGCATTGAATGCACAGGACATGGCTCTGAACATAAAGGAAACCCAGTTTTTCCATTAATAGGATGAATTCAAGATTTCTTGAATGCATATGGACAATAAGACATACGTGGACCATTGAACGAGCAGATTTCAGAGAAAAATGAAAGATAAACTACCATAGGAATTGTGTTGGTGAAATCAAATCAAGATGAGTACTGTATTATATTATTTTTTTTGGAATCTACAGTATGAAAAGGAAATGCGAAATGACCCATTAACAATATCCATCATTTCATCCCTAAGTCGTCAAATACTCCCTATGTCCAACTGTTAGAACATAGTCCAACATTTTTTAATCAGGTAGTCCAACATTTCCAGCATGAAAGTAGTATCGTTATCCTCAAAAAGGAAGTACCAATACATTATATAGCTCGAGCTTTTATTGGACTACCTCTGTCCAATACAAGGTTTTCCTATATTTTATTCCTTAGAAGCACGAAAGTCAATATAGGGGTCCACACCTTTTGCTAGCTAATACTAAGGTATTACATATTTACGTTTCAATTCCCCTCTTAAAATAAATGCTTAGTCAAAAAGGAAAGTATCAGTTTGGGATGGAGGGAGTACAAATGTTTACTACTGTCTTTGACCATTCAAAAGTACGTTTACATCGCCCAAAGTTCTATGAAAGCTCTTCAACTATAATAAGCTTAAGCATTAGAGGGAAGACCAAAAAGGATATGTCTTAGAAGTTGGGATATTTCTCCTACTGACAGCATCAACAGAAATATGGAAAACAAAAGTCAAAGAAACAAATTTTCATCTCCAGAAGATCTAAAGCATTCTAAATTTCAAAAAACTTCAGTAGGAAAACAGAATTGAAAATAATATCTACAAGCATAGGATATAATTTTGATATCAATATTCTTAATACATTTTCATTCAAGGCAAAGCTGCTATTATTATTATCATTATTATTATTGTTATTATTGATAAACGAGAAATCCGTCTGTGACCCGCCCTTTGGACCAATCACAACCTTCTAAACTCGGTGGATAATGGACCCGCCTCTACCCTTCTCTACTTAAATACCGGCTTCGGTTTGCATGGTGTGGGGCTTGAACTTGCGACCTAAGCCACAAATCCTCCACCTTTTCCCACTCGAGCTAGGCCTTCATTCAAGACAAAGCTGCTACTATTATCCAGTAAAAGTCCACAAAGACAAACACTAGCTCTTCACTACTATATAAGTTTCGTAATTCAACTCAATCATGATAATAGAAACTAATATACCACTTATGGTGTCGAAGCTTGTATCAAGAAAGCCATCCTGGTGTGAGCGAAATTCAAGAAGTTTGTCAGCAACTTCTACTTCTGTCAGAACAACATCCCTTTGGATTTCATCCTCCAGCCAAGCCCAAAATTGAGCTAATGCAGCCGCATCCCTGCATCAAAAGATAATGCTTCACCATAAAAGGCCAAACAAAGAATGAATGCTATAAATCCATGCAACTATCTCTCGTACAGAAAAAAAAGTCACGGTTACGGTTTTCCATGGAAAAGAAGAAACTGATCCAAAGTCACAGATATTATTATTGTAATATGTTTACAAACAAAACCTTATAAGGCTTCAATGAAGTTTCACCGCGTAAATGGATATGGAGTGGGAAGTGGTGAAATAGTACGCTTTTGGAAGCATAAATTTTGATACAATAGGCAGTAGTTATTGACAATTGACATATGTTTAAAAGGTTGGATTGGATATTCAGTACCTTAGATGGCAGTTACGCATCCCTTCTAACTCAGCATCATTTTTGACAGCTTTACTCAGAGAGACAGGAGAACTCCTATATACTGCACATGGTCCCCCAGATTGACCATTGGAATCAAGGTTGGCAGTCCGCTTCTTCCTGCTTTTTGCAGAATCCCAAGGATATTTGTAACAAGCTGATTCATATGCATTTACAATAGCAGCATTGACTGATGAAGTGTCCAACCAAAGGTTTGCTCCTTTTGCTGCCAAACTGAAAAGAGCAATTCTGAAGTCAAATTTTATTATGGGGAGAACTCTCTCCAAAAACACACTATATTAGTAATGCTTTCATTTTTGAGGAATTTCTTCTATTAGAAACAGAATTTCTTCTAGCATGTAAGTCTAGGGTGCTGTTTGTGGAGTTGAACACTCAAATGCTGAGATAAATATATACACAAGCTTCTCACACACAGTTCTCACTGCAGTTGTCCTTGACAGAGTGATATCAAATACAAGACATAGAACTGTTGACAAGTAGACAAAATTTTAAATTCCAAATAAAAATATGCAGCAAAGTCACCTTTCAATTTCAGAAAGAATGGACTCATATGCTCTCAATTCTATGCCAGCATTTGTCAAGTGCTCCATAACTTCAGGTGTTACTTTAGTATCATCTACGAACAATTTTGCCCCATCTATCTCCACAACTAAATATGCGTACATGACTGGTGAATGTCGAATATCATTACCTCTCTGGAGACACATGTAAATAACTAATCAAATAAGAAACTGAAAGCAATTTAAGTCATCATTCAACGGCAACCCAAAGCATGTAAATACATTTGTTGCGCATCCACAATAATAAGTTGAAATCTTGACATATGGCTTCCAATGTTATAAATATCCTTGAGAACTAGGACTAGACCAACTATTGGCAGTTAACAATTAATATTCTTTGAAGAAAGAATATTATTAGCAATTAAATTTACAAAGAATCCATGAACTAACCATTTTATAGGGCCATCATAATAAAAAGGCTTACCAAAATACTATGTTAATCTCATCTTTCCAAAGGATTAATCAGTGTGCAGGCAAAAATCGAAAGATCTTGAATGGTCTAAGCTGGGTGCCATATGCTAACAGATACTTTTTGATAACAATTATGCAGACAGATTACAATATATAATCACAAAAATATTCCCATACAGTGAATGCTGTAAGAGATGTTCACTGGAAAAAACAAACTTTTGACACCAAGTTTTTAGAAATATTAGATTTAGTAATCAGAATGAAGCTGGTTCCCAAAAATTTTACTAATTAATAGGAGTAGAATTTATTACTACTCTTATAAACTTATTAAGAGCAAAAATGGAAAATTGATTATTAGAGGTTAAGTGTAAAATATTCAAGATATTGTTCTTGAAGCTTTTTCATATGGGAAATTAAGAGAACACAATATGAAGAGAAAGATAAAGAGACACAGCTAAAAGGATAATTACGCTGAAATGCAACTAATCTGAACTCCGTCTTCAACTGAGCAAGATTATCAGATGTAAGAACTATTGATGGCCATAAATTTTTTTGCCCAGTTAACTGGATTAATAACAAATGAGAAGGATAGTTTCTTCCTACCCCTCGGACCAAAAAATCACACACAAGCATGAATCTGGGTTACAAATGATCTCTTTGTGCACATGTGATCAAGTAAAATTTAACAAAGATTTTAAAAAAGTGTAAAGAGGATTACCAAGTTCAATAGCCATGCAATTTCGTCAAGCATGGAGATAACAATCGCCGATGCACCAGCATTTCTTAATTCAGATCTCAAGCATGAAAGCTTTGACGACACATTTACACCAGCATATTTTAGGTCATGCAATCTAATTGGTTCCTTTGGAGGATTTGGTCTCGACTCTTTCCAAATTTCATCTACAAGGTTGAAATCATACAAAAAGACCAACTCATGGTTCCCTTTAGAAATGTCCTCTTTGAATTCTTTTGCAGCATCAGATGAAAAAAGAAACTGTTCCCTTCATCAAAACAAAGAGAACTGATATAAGAGGAAAGAAAATGCAAGGTTAATTGTGATTTAATGATGTTTAAAGCAAATAAAAAAGTGTTTGCAAGATTGAAAATATTGAATTCAAAATAGAAGAGGTGAAATAGTATCTTCCAATCATCAATAAACACAAGAGTGGCTGAATTATAGACGACAATAACCATAATACAGTAATCAAGTACTAAGACTAACTACAAGTTTCTGGCGAACAACTTTAGGTATCGACCAGATTGGGCCACTTAGCACCATCTCTAAGGTTTCAGGATGGGCTTCACAGTCAAGAGGATAAAAGGTAGACTTTTCAGTTGACAGTCAGTTGTTAAGTGTTATGGTAATATCTCAAAATGGAAGAATTTCATATAAGTTGTGACTAACGCAGTACCATACAACCAACCAACAACAACTATGCCTCAGTCTCAAACAAGTTGAGGTTGGTTATATGAATCCTCAACTCATGTCATCATCATCATAACAAATAAAATAAAATAGAAGTATTATTAGAGTTCCCCAACAAGTTAAAAAACAATTCTCCAACTAGTAGAGATCACCTCTTTCATTTTTATTTTTTTTTTGGAAACTGTAAGTACGCATTCCTTAGCATTAAGGGCATGATGGAGACCTTCAAAAAGTGTCAACCAAGAACATACCCGCCATAATCCCACAAGTGGGAATGTGGGATCTGGGGAGGACAATGTATACACAGCCTTACCTCTACCTTTTGAAGGGGTAGATATCACCTTTATGGATCTTATTCTTCCTTTGCGCCTATCGTTAGCTAAGTTTGCATTGATTCAACGGATATGCAGATTTCCTTTTATGTGATTTTAGATCTACTTTGACAGCCTAACAGTTACTACCATATAAGATTACTTTTTATATATGTTCTATACAACTTCACTACTTAAAATCCAACCACAGTAGTAGATACTTTTCTCAAAGTTACACAAATTATGTCAATCACAAACTTTATAATTTTATCTTAGGTCGATTCCACATAATAAGACAACAGGGCCATCTAGTACTTGTCCTAAAAATTATGGGTCTTGTGAGTGAAACCAAGTCAGTTAAGGGCAAATTTTAAAAGATAAGATCAGAAATGTGACAATTACTTATCATGGGCTATTGTTTTCATATATACATACAAAAACATCAGAGTTGACAATTTGAATTTGATTTAGCTTATTACTCTATTTAACTTGAAATACAGGTTAAATTTTCTGAATACTGACTAACCAAGACCGGAACTTAGAAGGGGTACTCTGATGAATGATACAAGAGGAGAGGGAGGATTCATGCCCATTATCCACACATGAGCATGAACATGAAATATGTGAACTTGTTGACTAATTGATGAAAACGTCTTGCCTTCCCACAATAAGTAAACATATTCTCATTTCAATACTTTATCAAAAAAAAAATATCCTCATTCCAATACTTTCTTTTACTGATACTTAAACAAATTCACAAATCTAAAAGCATATTTGAGCATTACTTACAGGATCTATGCCGATCCTGCAACCAGGTGCTAGGACAGTGTTAACCCACTGACTAGGAGTAGGCACCCCCATGTTACCAGCTCTCATGAGATCCCAACTAGAGTTCAACTGCTTCTCAGCCTGTTTACACACACCAAAGAGAAGAAAAACATAATTAGAATACAGCAGATACACACAAAGGATACTAACCAAACCATTCAGCTTGCTTCCATTGAGAAAATGATCAGTAAAACTAAAGCAACCATGCATATAATACAAACCTGTAAAAAATATCGCCCATCTGTCCACAAGGCTGCTTTATCCTTGGTAACAACCGCAGTGCCTGCACTTCCTGTAAATCCTGATATATAGGCTCTTCGCATATAACATTCGGCAATGAACTCACTCTACAAATCAACGCAATTCACATTTAGCATAACTTGTAAAAAGAATTGATAGATAGTTCCATTTCTTGCCTATCTTCCCATCCACATGATACTTCCATAACTCACTTACTACCTTCCACGAATGTATGATTAAATAGTACCAAGTAATGAAATCAATACTAACAAGTTCACTTCACATCACACCAGATCACTGCATCAAGTGATCACTTTTAACAAGTGAAGGTTGCTTCAATTAGTAATTAAATCATAACCTAAACAGGCAATTCTGTTAGAAACAGAGAATTTCAGAAAAATAACTACATTATAAAGAACGGATTCTGCTGTTCAGCGGGAACTAATACCAAAAAAAGAAACACTATCTTGAAACTAAATCACCAGACCTACACATAAAAACATCATCAATACCTCGAAAAAGCAGTAGATTCTCCAAAGAACACTCTAAAAAGGGGGAAATTAATGGGAATTGAAGTCCACTGAAAAGAAACAAGCAACAATCTTTACACTAACCACTCAAGAACATACCACTAATACAACCCAACTTCAAAGCAAATCAAGATTACTATCCCCACCCAACCCCCCAAAATATAGGATCTTGAATTCAAGAAAATCAAGAATACAAACCTGATGGGCGTCTTGGGAAGGAATAATATAAGCATCAACATTAACACCAGGTCTAGTAAAGATCTCACGAAGAGCACGAAGCTTGTTATCCTGTTCTTTTCCGCTACCCTTTTTCTGAAATTCCCAGGAGGGTTTAGCAGTGATGGAACTGGAACTTCTGACAGTAAGATTTGGAGATTTTGAAAGAAATTTGGGGCAAATTCCGAGTTTGCGGAAAATGGGAAGGGAGAAAGTGAGGAAACGAAAACTTCGAGGTGGATAATGGTGAAGTTTGGAAGAGCAAGTAAGCATGGTAGTGGAAACTGATAATGAAGAATCCATTGATGGAATGGATAAGTGTTTGGGCAAAAGCTAAAAGGAATCTTGATTTGAGACACAAATATTTCTGTCAGTGTTTAAATAGGAATCTAGTTTTAAAGTAAAAAAATATTTATAATTAATTTTTTTTTTTTACTAAATTAAGTGATCCTAAATTAGAATATAAATTACTTAACATGATTGAGTGATTAGTGTATTATTGGATTGATTTTCTCTAAATATTGTGATATACAAGTTAGGTTAATTTTTTTGTATATATAAATGTATTATTAGATTGATTTATTGTAATTATGTTGTATAAGAATCAAGAGTATATGCTTAAACTAATGAAGAATAATTTGGTTAAAAAATTTTACTTTGGAAAATGTTCTCTTCGTTCATTTTTATTTGTCACGGTTTCTTTTTTAGAGTCAAAATGAAAAAAAAATTTAAATAACATTTTATGATGTATTTTTTCATCACGTTGATATGTAAAAAATTGCAATTTATAGTATTTTTTTTATAATCTTTGAATATCTAATTTTTCTATTTAAATATCAGATTAATATATTTTAATTTAACTTTAAAAATTAATCAAATTAACTTTTAAAAAATGTAACATAACAAACGAAAGTGGGGGAATATTTAGGTTTTCACTCATTAAAAAAGAAAAGTAAAATTTACAATTTCTTTGTTAAAAAGATTGTGCATAAATACTTTATTTTGTCAAGTGCCTAGAAAAAATTTGTGCTTTTAGTTTAGAAAACTTGATCAAATACTCACTAAAATATTTTTAAATCCAAGAAGAAAAAATATTTTTTTTAGTTTTTCTTCTACTCTCCGGTCACTGTCTCCATTGGAGGTTTTAACCAAACTAAGTCATTATATAAAGCCATTCACCAAAATAATATGTTTTTCTAAAATTTTACAAAACTAGTATAAACGTATTCCACAGTAACGTTTTAGGATATATTTTATTTTTTAAAAGTTGATGGCGTCAGATTGATAAATGTTACTCACAGTAACGTTTTACTCCTAAAACGTTACTGTGAGTAACGTTGTAGGAGTAAAACGTTACTGAAAATAACGTTTTTGGAGTAAAACGTTACTTACAGTAACATATATCAACCTAATGCTGTTAGTTTTTGAAAAATTAGATATACCCTAAAACGTTACCGTGAAATACGTTTATACTAGTTTTGTAAAATTTTAGAAAAATGTATTACTTTGGTAAATTGTTTTATATAATGGCTTAGTTTGGTTAAAAATTCGTCTCCATTGTTCTTCAGCTTATTTGCCATCATTACCCCGTATATATATTTTACAGCTAAAACCACCTTTGAAATCACAAAAAGCTGCTTTTTACACTACCCTTTTTTGCTTTTCTCACGCTTGTTGATCTCCATTGCAAATCTTGAAAATTCCACTCTTCTTCGTGCTGCTACCTCTCTCAGCTCTACTCATCAACAATGGCAATCATAACCGAAGAACCAGACTCCCCAAGTCCACTGAAACAACGAAAAACCCTTAAACCCACATCAAAACCTTCTCAAACAACCGCCCCAGAACCCATTAAACCCACCAAAACTACAAATGCGACAAACCCATTTCATTTCTGGTTCTATTTCACCATTTCAGTTTCTCTTGTAACCCTCATATTCATGATTCTCACTTCTCTTTACCCGCAAGACCCTAAAACATGGTTTCTTAGCCTGCCCCTAAATCTACGACAACACTATGCTAAAGGGCGAAATATCAAAGTTCAAACAGCTCCTAACCAGCCACAAATTGAAGTTTTTGCTATCCAAGAAGGACCATCAAAGTCTTCTGATCAGGTACTTATTGTACATGGACTAGGATGTAGCTCTTTTGCGTTTCAAAAAGTTGTCAATTTTTTGGGTGTTAGAGGTGTTCATGCTGTTGCTATCGATCTGCCTGGTTCTGGGTTTTCGGATAAGACGATGGTTGTGGAGGAAGAGCATGTGGATGATGGGGTTCTAGGGAGGCTTAAGGATATGTATAATGAAATTCAAGAAAAGGGTATATTTTGGGGGTTTGATCAGCTTGTTGAGCAGGGTTATGTGAACTATGAGGAAAATAAAATCCGGGTTTCGAAAAGAAATGTTGTTAAGGCTGTTGCTTTGGGTCCTGAAGAGATTGGAAAAGTGTTAGGGCAAGTGATTGATACAATGGGATTGTCACCTGTGGATTTGGTTTTGCATGATTCAGCATTGGGTTTGACTGCTAATTGGGTTTCGGAGAACCGTGGATTGCTTAGAAGTGTGGTGGTTCTAGATAGTGCGCCTACTGGAACAGCATTGCCATTATGGGTGTTGGAAATGCCAGTGTTAAGGGATGCTGTTTTGGGATTGGGATTTGCTTTTAGAAGATTACTTGGAACGTGCTGTTCTAGATCGGTTGGTAACTTGGAGGCTGAGGGTCATAGGATTCTTTTGAAGGGAAGGGATGGAAGAAGAGCTGTTGTAGGGATGGGGAAGAGCCTGAATTGTAGTTTTGATTTGAATGAATGGGCTGCTTTGGATGAAGTGAAAGGGCTACCAATGCAAGTCATTTGGTCTGATGCCTTGTCCAAAGAGTGGACCGAGGAGGGACGTCAAGTTGCTGATGCAATCCCTCAGGCAAAATTTATCAGTCATTCTGGTGGGAGATGGCCCCAGGTGAGGATCAAGAACATGGATGTTCATTTTTATTTTGTCTGAAAATGTTAATTTCTTATAAGTTTGAATCTGTTTAGGAGAGTATCAAAGAGATGCAATTTCAATGATACTATTTTAACTTGCTGCCTGCTTGATGTACTAAAGTCATAGGTTCTAGCTAAGATACCACTATGAGGCTCCCCAACACATAGAAGAGTAGGCATAGCTGATAGGTTTTTTCTAATTTACATGCTAAAGCAATTAGTTTTATCTTGAAATTTCTGATGAGACAGCAAGAAGCAATTGAATAATAATTCCAAATAATTTTCAGCTGGCGAAGATCAGTTACTTCAATTTTTCTTGACTCCGAACTCTAGAAGAAGACTTAAAATATTGAAATTATGTCTCGAGGACAAATGGTTCAAGCAGATGTATAACCATTAAAAGGTCCTATTTTGTTTCACTTTTATTTTTGGGGTAATGAGAGAATACCAGGTTGTGATAAAAGCAGCAGATGCAAGAAAAAGAAGACCTTAATTACTAACTGGATGATCTGGTGCTACCTTTTCCCCTTATCGAATACATATAAACTCCCTAATGCTCATGCCTTCAAGCTGAATCCTCCTTGATTCTAGAACTGTGTTTGACCATGCCATCCTTAATTGATATCATGATGTTATTCATGCTGTAATGACTGGTCCTGTTCTCCATTCATTTAATTGCATTATTGTTTGTCACGTAACTGAAGTTCGTCTCTTTTTTTGAAAAATAAAGTTCATAATTTGGCCTACATGGGTGCTTTCTCACGGATGTATTCCGGTCACGCTTGCTTATCGCTTTCCTCTTGTAATCTACAGTAGACATGGTTTACTATCAAAAAAGAAAAAGAAAATAGGGCATTCCATCCTTTATTCCTAAATGGTAGCCTTGAAGGTTATAGACTTATAGTCCACCCAACCTCATTTGCAGATCAATTCATGAACACTTGGAACTGCACATGAAAGACAGACAGTCTCTTCAAAGTTTTGACATGGTGTTCGTCTGATAAGTTTTTATGGCTGAGCTTTAAACTTTCCAAACAATGGTTGTCTGTCTTGGATAGAAAATTTTTGAAGAATTAAAATCTTTCCTATATAGTCACCTCTTATATCCTCTTTAGATACATGCAAATTGCAATGCTAATTCACGTTCTCAGTGACTGACCATCTTATATACCTGTCGGGATGGTGGGGTTGGGTAATGATCATGATGCGCTTTTCTTGTTTCTACCTGATTATAAAAGAGTAGCCTTATCTGTTGGTATCGTAGTTTGCCTGGACCACTTTAGTGCAACAACGATGTGAAAAGGAGCATAGATCCATCAGTTGCATGCTCTGGATATTTATTAATGGAAAGGAACTTGAATAATTTTCAAAAGCTTTTCTTTACATATGTATTCCTCTAAATAGCTAAGGCTCACCATTTTTTCCTTTAAAGTTGTAATTGTACTGCTCCCATACAATATAGGGCACTTACTCAACAAAACAAAACAACAAAAAGCATATGCTATAGGTCTAATTTCCTTTTGACAGTAGACATACTAGTTAATTATTTATCTATGTTGCTTGAAGATGATCTAAAACATATTTTTTGCTGATAATAGGAGCATAATTCAGAGGAGATAGCTGAAAGTATCTATCAATTTGTTTCCTCCTTGCCGAAGAATGTGAAACAAACTGAAGAAATTGTACCTGAACATGTCCAGACGATGTTTGATGAAGCGAAGAGTGGTGATCACCACCACCACCACCACGGTCATGATAGCCATGGCCACGAGCATGCTCATGCCGGATATATGGATGCATATGGGCTTGGTCAAGAGTGGGCCATGTGATTTGCTTTGTAGAAAATGTACTCTCTTGATTGCTTTCCCAAGTTTTAAGACTAGACTAGATTCATACCCTTAAATTTCCTCTCTTTTTTCCCCTCTAGCTGCATTTTCACAGTGGTGACTGCTCAGAGCTTTTCTGCTATCTAATTTTTGTTATTGTACAAGTGTTTGGCACTATGTATCCGTTCAAGTCAGGAGTTTGTAATGTAGTTTGAGGTGTAGTCAGATTGATGCTGGCTGCTTCACACAAATCTTTGAAATACAAGTCTCTCTTTGTAAACTCTTTAAGATCCAATACTTGTATACTTAACTATGTCCTGTTTTAGCTTTCGACCATCCATCCAAAGCATCAAAGGTGAACTCAACCACTCACATTTCATTCTCGAGCCTATCGACTATTAGGATGCGTTTGGCTCAGAAGAAAATATATTCAATTTTTTCATGTTTGATTGATCAATATATTATGTTGAAAAAAAAATCTTTAAAATGAGGAACATGACTTCCTAATAGAAGTAAAGACAGCAAGTTTTCAATTGGTATTCTAAGTTGATTGCCTCCTTTCCGTCACCTAGTGCTATCAACTACCACCCCTTGACCATTTGACTGGGATATATAATGTGAAAAGCGAACCTTCATCAATAAAACGGAAGTTCAGATAGCCGAGCTAGTAAGATTAACTAATTTTACTTATGTCTTTTTCAGTAGGAAAACTATATAAGTATCCCCTAAAATTATGATCGAAATTTCAAAGACACACCTTAATTAAATTAAGATCCTATTAACTCCCTAACCTTTTTTTTTTTTAATTTTGTACACTTTTTTAACTTATGAGGTATCCAAATATCTCTCACACACCTAATTTATATGGAATCACAAAATATGTTACGTAAAATAAAAAGTTTTAAAAATAAAAAAAAAAGAAATTCATAAAAAAATATAATCTTATTTTAATTGTCTCTGAATTTTGGTTAAAGGAGAGAGCATTGGTGCCTTTATTCCTTTCCAATACATAAATTTCCTCTTTTACAATTTCTTCAAAAATCCACCCGCGGCTCAAGTTAGTCCACGCAATATACAAATACGCCGTAAGCGCACAAACACCACCGCCATCATATCTAGTGATGGGATGTTGCTGTGATGATGACGAACAGCTTCTCCAACCACTCAATCCTTCCGAAATTCAAAATTCAGATCAAATTCCTCCGTCGGCATCTTCCACCACCGTCGCACACGACGGAGAAGACGTGATATCCCCGATGAATTCTCACTTTTCAGCCTTGATATGCCACGATACTCTACGCGCCATCCTCGAGAAACTTGCTCTCCCTGACTTAGCGCGTGCTGCGTGTGTGAATAGAATCTGGAACTTTGTGGCCTCCGATCGTGAACTGCAGACGAAGGCATTTAAGGATCCTTGGAAGATCAAGGACGTCATCGGCGATCCTTCCTCCGGCAGCTTCTGGAGAGATAATAGCCTTTCAAAATTTGCCATTTCTCATCGCATCGTCCGTGGTGATAGTGTTGCTAGCCTCGCCGTCAAGTACTCCGTCCATGTATACTCCCCTCTCTCTCTTTCTC
The DNA here is from genome assembly GCF_001406875.1 of Solanum pennellii. Taxonomy (NCBI): domain Eukaryota; kingdom Viridiplantae; phylum Streptophyta; class Magnoliopsida; order Solanales; family Solanaceae; genus Solanum; species Solanum pennellii. The sequence continues at coordinate 99,888,906 of NC_028637.1, forward strand.
TCTCTCTATATATGTGTGTGAATGTTATGTATGTATCTGTTTATTTTTATTTATTTCTTTATTTTAATTCATTTGAAGGAGTCGTTTTTTATCTTCAATTCAAGGTACTATTTTGCTTTCTAAGTTTAAGGTGAATGATTAAAAAAGAACTGGTGAAGAATGAAGATTAGAGAAGAAAAAAATACACATTTTAAGTATATGTTTCAGCTTGCTAATCACACTAAGCTTGCAGGGAACATCTGCAGTTAGGAATTTCAAAGTAACCATGACTGGAAAAGACAGATAATAGGCTGAAAAGTTATACTTATCTCACCTCTCTGTAAGTTAATGTGTTAGACAAGCCCCAAATGTACCTATCCAGGTAAAAGAAGCACCTTGAAGGAGATTTATGTTAAACTTTCTAAGCCAATGGGATCATTGTGCCTTCCTATACCCGAGTTTCTTAATAGTATATCATAATAGGACTTAACAGTGAATAATGAATTGTACATCCTTCCTACCCTAACGATTCAGGATATCGTTTTAATTCACTGATAGTCTCTCTGTCAGAAAATTTGAGTTAGTATATCCAAATTCACAGTCTTGTAGTCCCCTTCGAAATTTGATGCCCCTAAACTGCCCGTGATCTGCAAAATATGCATCTTTGTTGATGTACATGGTATATAGATGTGGGAACCTGTCTCTAAATGTTTCTTGTGCCTTCTGTCTTGCCAAAACTTCTTCTTTCCGTTGTGTACTTTAACTTAACCAAGCTCTTCTGTCTTGCCAAAACTTCTTCTTTCCGCGGTGTACTTCAACTTAACCAAGCTCTGTACAACTCATCCCATAAGTTCCTACTAGTATGCTCTATGCTTCTGCTCAATATGATGTATTTTGCTGGCTCTTTACACATTTCAGCATTTTGGCTATGTAGCTGGAAGTTCCACTATGCAGTCTAATGTACTGGACAGAAGACTGAATATTGGCTCGTTCAGAAACTGGGAATAAGAGAGCCTTTTGTTTATGCAGATCAGATTTAGCCTCAAGTGTCACTAGCACTAGTACTCCGTAGGGGATCGCCAAGTCGGGATCCCAGGCTGAGTCCAAACTGCAACACTTGATGTGAATATGCTCCAATCTTGGTGGGACCTTGATAGCTTGTGCTTGTGGGATGGATAAGCTACCCTATGAATTAGTGAAAGTCCACAAAATTGGCCCAAATACAATTGGCATGAAAAAAAAATACATTCCTTTGCACTATGTTTGAATTTATTAGTTGCTTTTCCTTAGCTCCACCCAATCAATGAATCATCAACATATAAGATGTGGGATACACTTGTGTAATTATTGTCTTCACTGATGGGCTCAAAACATAATAGATAAGATTGACAATAAGTTACCAGGCAATAGAAGTAGCATTTTAAATTATTATAGAGGCCTTTATTTTAGATATTATGACAATTTTCAGTGGACAAGCTATAACTTGATCTTAAGTCTCTTAAACTAATATGTTTGTGCTGCTAAACGATGTGGGTTTCTGGCTTCTTTAAAAAGCAACTTTGTTAAGAATTTCCTTTTAATTGGCAGGTCATGGGTATAAAACGCTTGAACAATATGATGAGTGACCATGGTATATACTCGAGGGAGAGGTTACTCATTCCTGTTAGCAATCCAGACTGCCTCATCAACGGCACTTGCTACATAGAGCTGGATATATATGCAAAAAGGGAAGTGGCAGTTTTGTACCTTGACGGTGGCCCTGATCCAAAGCTTACCACAATGTTAAATAGATTGACCTCAGAGAGAAGCAAGAAAAGGGTGATAGACTCCCTAAGGAGAAGCATGCAAGTTGATGGTGAAACTGCCCAATATTACTTAGCAGTATCAGATGGTGACCCCCGATCTGCTTTCTCACAATTCTCGGAGGATCTGAGGTGGGAGAGGGAGGCAGGGTTGACTTAGCTTGTACATGTCGAAAAGGTCATCCTGGTAAGATGTGTGAATGTAGTGAAGTACCTGGTAATGAGACTAGTGACGAAGGATGTACGGTCACAATGAGTTGCTCCACATCACCGATCTGGTTGTTTGCCTATAATGGTAGGTCTGCTTCAATAATGATCCTTCCTTGAAGTGATTGGAGGAAATGAATCTATCTATTAGAATTGCTGTTACTGTCAGCATAGCAGTACATGTAGTTCATTCACTTTGTACTATGTACAGTAAGATACATTGTGTTTTAGTGCTTGTATGACTGTTGAATTCCATCTGTATTCATGTAAAATGTACACCTAAATGAAAGAAAATGTACACCTAAATGAAAGAAAACTTGTATTATCAGTAACTTGTGGAGACATATGGTCTGTCAATCTTCTGCGCAAAAAAAACCGGACGACACATTCACCTGATAACTCTTGGATGTAACCACAGCACTTTCTTGCTGCTGCTTTTGAATGTTGATGTCAATAATGTTACTATTTCACAAGAAAACTGACGAGACATTCAGGTTCTATGGTGACTATTCCTCAATTATCTTATATGAGCAAACATTTATAGCAATGTTGAAACCAATAGACTGTTAAAGCCTGTATAAGTGTGAAACACCGATCTGATTCTGAGATGTTATCACAAGCACTGCAACAGAAATATTTCCACAAAAAAAAAAAAAAACTGATTTCAAGAAAATAAAATTAAAAAGCTTTGATTTAGTGGCAAGAGCTCAACTGTAAGTGTAGATCAGATGCATGTCACAAACTCAAGTCTTATGGCAAATAAAAATTATAGTGTCATATAAGATAATCCTTCTGATCTGATTTTTTCGTCGTTGAATTATGATTCAAGTACATGGTGTATTTTTGGTGTATAAAGGAAGTAGGAGCTGAGGACATAAAAAGAAACCTCTCCCTCTTGTATGCAGTGAACTTCCAATACAATAATCAGATTATGGCACTTCAAAAACGTACACCACAATCTATTACCAGCAGCTAAAAGGATCATTTTTCAAACGAACTACCAGCAACTAAATCGGAGCCTTGCACCTATTGAACTGCCATGAATATGTCATTCCCTGGCACGATTATTTTCAAGTGCAGCGAGCTCCTTTTCTTGTTGCTCTCTAAGATAGCCCTTGGCAGTTGTATTTACAATCTTGGCTGAGAAGTTCAAGAGCATAAGCCATACAACAGTGTTCCACACTGAACCAAGCGAAAGATCCCACTTTTTTGCCTGCAACAGAACATAGGCTTTTAATTCATGAACTGATTATGTCATGACTCGTGTATGCTTGCAGAGTCGTAATTACATATTTGTTCAACAAATAAAAGTTGGCATCCTTGTATAAAACAGGCTCTCTAGACACAATGAGGTTGACGGGTCATGGAAGGTTTACATATCAAGGAGATCTTCAGGTGACAAGTTATGGGTGTGAACAGAGACTCTGATAAGTAGTTTTATTTAGTTAAAAGTTAATTATTGTAATCCAAGTTAAAGAGGCTCTCAGACGGTGAAACAGCATTTTTTCTCCTCAGATGATACAAATATTTCTGGCATAAACATGGTATTATAAGGCTTATGCTATATTTCGATGCATGCCTTTTTTTCCTTTTTTCTGACAAGTTAAATGGCTTATGTTATATTTTGATGCATGCCAATTAGAAAAAAAACATGCATGAAACAGTAAGCATTACATCTACATTTATTTTTTGTTCTTTATGAGTCAAGTGTAATACCTTAACACTAGACACTGGAGCGGATGCTGCCATGTACTTCTCTCTAGCGATGTGTAGTTTGGAAATGATGTTTGGCAGGAACGAGGCAACTCCAGGAATGAGACCAAGCACCCGAACTAATTGATTTTCTATCATGTCCAACAGTTGATTGTTGCAAACTGAAATAATAAATGCTGTCTGCAAAGTAACTTTCTCAAATCAACGACCAAAATTTAACATGTCACAGAAATTGAAGCTAGCTACTTTTTGTTTTTTTCTGTTCATTCATTTATAGCCGTGATATTTGGGCCAGCTTTAGGCTCAAGTAATTCCACGGGATACCTGCCATCTCCCACATGATCTGTAATAATCTCTTTCTTTCAGATGTACTTTAGTTCAGCATATGCTTTTTTCGGACTTATATCAGTTAAAAGAGATAACATTTGGTAGATGCAGACCTGTATGTGAGTCTTAATAATTGCCTTCCCGATCAGAGTTGCTGTAAAGAATTTCCAAAATGGAATGCCAAATTGCCCACACATGATACCAGCAAGGTCAAACAGAGGATTTGGCACCTTCACAGCAAACAAAGAGAACACTTAATAGGTTATTGACATTCGACACAAACATAAAGATGTATGGGCAGTAACAAATGCAACATGCATCAAAAGAAATCTCAAGGGGATGGCCTGGTGGTCAATGAAGTCCGTTGAGAACCATCAGATCTCAAGTTCAAATCCCAGCAGAGAAAAGAAAAAACACCAGGTAATTTCTTCTCATCTGTCCTAGCCTTAGTGGACAGAGATACTTGATACCTACCGGTGGGAGGTGGCAGGTATCCTGTGGAATTAGTCGAGATGTGCAAGCTGACCCGGACACCACAGTTATCTCCGAATATACATAAGATACTAGAAATTTAACTTCAAAGCTAGAAAAAAGAGGAATTGTGCACAGAAGTAATATTGTCCCCAAATATACAGAAAAAAGAAACATCAGAAAAGTGAAGAAAACAAAATATACCAAATCTAAATGTTTGTTCTTATTGTTATTAAATTGGAGCAATATAGCAGAGCAAGCAGAGACTGTAACAGAGTATATTTCACTATTTACCAAGTGATAAAAATGAGGAAGCAGTCAAGCAGTAAAAGGTTCTTCTTTCTCACTTTTCTTTTTCTGTCCAGGGTGAGGGGGTTAGTGGTCTTGTTCTAGCATAAATTTATGTTGAAAACCCTTAATGAGGGTTGACAAATAAAGCAATGTAGAGACCAGAAGGAGGTATTAAATAGACATAATTTGAAGAAAATCACTAAAGTTGATGACACAAGTCCATAACACTCTGTTAGAAGGACAAAATAAGGTCCCAGAAAATGTAAAATATGAGAGGATTTACCGATGCAAGAACCAGAATTGTGAAGAAATTCAAATACTGTCGGTTAGAAATAAGCCACTTTTTTATCTGTTTTAAGTGGTTGCTGATAATTCCAGTATCTTCTTTTGAAGCAGAATCCAAATCTTCCATAAGCTCACCTTCACGACCAGATATACTAGCTGCAATTTTGAAGAGCACGGGAAACATCAGTATTACATAACCTGGATCCGGTCACTCTGCCCGTAATGCATTACCATAAAGCAGTACTGCATAAGATAATAATTAGAACTATACTTCAAAACTTAACGAGTTTTTGTGGATAACTTGAAACATTGCAGAACTAAAAAAAGGCAACAAGTTGAAGACAGAAAGTTCTATTGCTCTGGAGGAAAGATGGTAAGTGGGCTTAGATAAGGAATGTAGGGGTTATTGTCTGTCTCAAACCTACAGCTGAAATAACATTCCAGAGGTATTCATATCTAGAGGAAGGACTCCAATCAGAAAGACTGAAAATAGAATACTGCTCAAAGAAGATGCCTTGCAGTCCCTATTCGAGTATTATCTTTTATGGATGATCACCAGTCGGTGTAATTCCAAGGGGTAGAGGCTAATAAAGAGCTAAAACTTGTAAAATTTTCAGCAGCCCAAAGCCAGACATGAAAATATCTCCCAACAGAATGAAAAGGATCAAGGTGGAACATCCAATTCTCTTTCTTTTCCTTTACAATGAAGTAACTATGCTTTGCCCCAGGACTCCTGAAAGTAAGATCTTTCTAGCCGCTCTTTTAAAATGGAAAGGTTATAAATAGGGATAATGAGTATGATTGCCAAAAAGATTGTCACTGGACTTGTTGTCCCCACAGCATATGAAGAAACAGAACACACATATAAAAATGTCCTGCAAAAAACATTTTATAAAAAAAAATCTTGCAATACAATTACTTGGGAGTAAATATATCACTGTACAGGAAAATCACATTGGTAATACAGCTTACCAGCTCTAGAAATGAAGTAAGGAGGAAGCTCTCCAAGAGCTGTTCCAATACCCCACAATATAGCTTCCAACTGAATCTGGTTTAGTATGCTGGTCAATGGTACCCGTGCACCGGGTAGAGAAAATAATGGTGGGCCAAATTCAGAACAGTCCTTATCCAGCCATGAAGGACCACTTCTTAATTGAATTGTATCATATGGAGCACTTTTTATGTCAACCCTTCCGCAGCTCACAGATTTTATGGTGAATAGAGCAATATGAGGGCCCAAGTACAAGACAAAAGTGTGCAGACCAGAACCTTTAAGAACAAAGAGAGACAAAGATGAGTGAGGAATGACAAAAATATAAGCGAGAGTAAAATAAACTGCAACTGTAACTACCACCAAAGTCACTTCCAGATAGTTCTATAAACAATAAACAAAAAAACTTTCAAATACCAGTGATGGAGCAGTAACATTCTGTTGAGAGAGATTAGGTTAAGGAACCAGAAATAAAATGACTTAAAAGTCCGAATATGATCTCTCTAATAAAGAAAGCTCATCCAGAAGCATGACAGTTCATGTACAGTAGGATAGTCAGTGCACTCAAAAATATTCTAATATGATGATCCTTATTCTGCATCAAACATGATTTTAACAGAGAAAGCACCCAAACAGTAAATTCAGTTAAGATGCTTGCTTAATATTATGCCTCAAATATTTAGAATATGGGTGTCCTGCGACATGACTGAATTTGACAACATTTTGATTATCATGCAAAAGATTCACCAGATATCTATGTAGTAGCATAAGCATGGTCATAAGAAATACTCTTGACACAGACTAACACATCAAACTTCAAACACTAGCTCCCCCAAGGACTAATAGGACTATCTCTACAAATACAAAAAGCTGGAACTGCTTTAAAATGTGATCAAAAGCTACTCAAGTCCAGTTGCCAATTATTTTCTAATTTTCTGTCGTTCATTTACTTTGGACAAAACACAAAAGGAGTTCAGATAAAATGCCACATTAGGAAAATGAGAAAAATATGTATTACATACAATAGTTCGTGCTAGAGATGATCTCATGATGGATTAAGATAGGGTCAAATAGGACCGTCAGTGACAATCATACCTTAGAAGTGCATTAAAACAAATGGGATTCAGCTAAAGTAATGCATTGAAGAAATTAAGAATAATATGTATTACCTACAATAGTCTGTCCCTGCTAGAGATGATCTCATGATTGGTTAAGGAAGGGCCAAATAGGACTACAAGTGACAGCCATAGTAAATTATTAAAAGTCCTGTGACTTAAAGACAATGCTGTCAGCCAAGCACCCACTTGACAGAGAACATTGAACAGACCTCAGGTTTATAAGTATACACTGAACAGGTTTCTTTAAATTGTATAACATTATACAAAGAGCAAATGTCCACTCACCTAGGCCAATTGATGAAGCCACACCAAGAACTAGCCACCAGAGACCAAACCGTAGATACTTGAGAAGCTCCTGAACAGGCTGCAGTGTCTTGAAGAAAAGCAGGCATAGAATTAAAATAAAAGAGTAGAAGGTTAGACGCACATGCATACAACTCAGGCATGGCAAGGAGGATTGGAAGATAATCCACCAGTGCAGGAATAAAATGTATCAATGGTTGTGTTTCTGGAGCTTCTTTTCTTCAATCACTGGACAAAAAACTCCCAAATTTTCAAAGTTTTAAGAGACCAATGGAGGGAAAGTAAAATTTATTTGCATTAGCTGATGGATAAAACTTTTATCTACAAATAATATCAATTTCATTGGTTACGGCCTAAGAATATTTGCAGCTATTAACTAATGAAGACAAAAGTCTTATAAGTTATCACTGTGATATTACATTCGGAAAGAAAAATGAAATAGAAAAGATTAACATATAAATCTATTAAGAAAAGGAACAATTTCAAATTGTTGTTATCAGTTCTTCACTTATTTGTTGAATACTGGATGAAGATCACGCCATGGACATAGAAAGAACTTTCTAAGTTAGTAGATTAAGTTTGAAAGAACATGCAATATAGGGAGAGATGCCACGATTCTTAAGAATGTACATCATGCTCAAACAAAGGAAACACAAAATGCTTCATTACTTGCTACCTCCTCCACCTCGCCTTAAAAAAAAAAAGAGAAATAGCGTTCCTTACTTGAGCTATACCCTAAATCCTCTGATTTTAATTCAAAGGATTAATTATCTAAAGAACTTCATGCTAGTATAACAAAAGGAAAATTAAGAAACTCAAGAGCCCCGGATTTAGTAGTTAACATGACAGACTAATGGGATGTTGAAATGTGTTGATAAAGCTCTACAGATCACATAGTATCCTCCACTATGACAAAATGCATTGTAGCACAGGAATAAATAGCATACCTCCTCATACGCCCTACCACGCGTAAAAAGCAAACTCCCACCTGCGGTTGCCAGCAGTATGACCACTAGACAGCTGCACTTGATAGTAACTGAAAATTGATGAAGACACTTAAGAACAGCTAAACAAAAGAATTTAACTGTCTTTAGTGGCTGATTCGTCAGACTCAGATGCTCCAGCTCCCTATTGTGTCTGTCAAGGAGTCCTGCTGGAATATATAAATCATTTTTCCAAGTTTAAGTCACCGTTCGAGATCTTGGTACCATGTATTGATATTGGGTATCCTACACAATGAATGAGAGACTACATAGACCTTCACATGATAAACCTTTATCAAATCACTAGACACATAGGCTTCACAAGTCATGTTGGCAATACATTCTGCCCAGATTCACCGATTAATTTATACTAGAAAAATGAAGTTGAACATGAAGAACAAGATATCACTCCATTACCCTGAAGGAGTTGGCATTGTGGTCAAAGTTCAAAACTAGACCTCTTAAGATTAACTCATACCCAACCCCAGATTAAGCACATCAATTTCCAGAAATATAAAATAAGTAAACTCACTACCAATCGTTGAAATTTCAACTAGACAATTTATACATCCACAATCCATGCCATGATTAAGTATTACTTATTACAAGAATGCTTGACGACATTCAAAATTCAAATAGCTTATGACACCATAAATCCATAAATTCACCTCATCTTCAATAAACTCAAGTAACCACCCACCTCAATTATGTAAGACTTTAGTTTTTGGGACATCATAAAATAATTGCAACCATTCAGTTACTATGCAACTTTAAAGAATTTTTACAATTTTTAGTTTATTAAACTATTCAGAATTTAAACTTTAAAGTGATGATTCCTCTATCACACTAACTTTAAATAGTTTCTTCTTTTGTCATTAATAAAACATATAAGTCAAATTAACATCTAAAACTTTATACCCTTTCAAACACCTGACTATTATTCCTCTTTTCATCAACCAATCTGATGTCAGTGGAAGAAGTTTAGTCCCAGACCACCCCTTCTCCTTTTATTCCCATTCCCAGATACCTCTTAAATAATGCATTAAAAACCCTTCAATGTACTTTTTTTCATTATCAGCAATCTTTAGAACAAACATTACTTTATGGATGCACCAAAAGGAGACAAATAGAAACCATATGACAAAAAATAAAAATTTGAACGAAACCCATGAATGGTAGAGAAATTCGCACACCCTCAAACCCCTAAAGAGTAAAAAATCACATTAAATAGAGATATCTGCACGCCCAAGAACCCTTACAAAAATTGAAGAAACCCCCGATAAATATGGAGACGCAAACAGAGAATTAACTGACCAGAAGCAGAGTTGTCAACATGAAGCGGAGAATCAAGAAGTTGTTCTTGCTCTACAGACCCCATTCAAGAAACTCAGCTATGGCGAAGTGACAAGAAAAGAAGAGAAAACTTGAAATTCCAATCTGTTAGGGATGAAGTCGAAATCAATGTACCTTGAAATATGGGATTTATTTAGAGTATATTTATATCTTCTTGGGAAAAACAAAAAGAATCGAATAATAAAAAATAAAAAAAAGGAAATACTAATTTTGTTCTTTGCTCGTGGTCGTGGATTTTTTGTTTATAAAAAAAGGAAAAAGGACAAAAAAGAAGTTCTCAAATTTTATTATTTTCCTAATGTCTACATTATAGTTTTTTCTGTTAAACTATTTTGGAAATTAATAAATTTAACATAAAATCAAATAATATAAAAATTGACAACATCTTCGAGTAGATGTTGCAAAAATTGAATCGATCATTAAATCGAACCAAAAGAAATATTGTTAAATCATTATTATTGGGTTATCGGGTTAACATGTTTTTAATAAAATTATTAGGCTATCGATTTTGAGTAATGGGTTATTCGGTAAATCTATAACTCATTAAGACTATAGTAAGTTACTACAATACCCTTCATAAATATTTAATATTAATAATTTAACATATCTAGACACTATATCATTGTTTTACACTACGGTCTTCACACGTCATAGTATTTCTACTTCACGTCAGAAATTTCATATTATGTTTTGGTTGTCACATGTTATTGTAGCCTTCGTACTACATTCACTCTTATTGATACAACTTTTCATTATATTTTTTGTTTTACTACATCAAAATATTTATAGCAGATTTATTTGTTTCACTATATCGAGCCAAATTGTCATAGAAATAAAAAAATTTATAATCATTTTCTCAAATCAAAAATCGAATTGATAATGACAAAAAATCAATAAATCAAAAATAAATAAAAATTTTATTATTAATTTAAAATATTTAAAAATCAAAATCGATAAATCAAACTAATTATATCCAAAACTAAACCAAATCAACCCATGATCACCCGTGTAAGAAATACTAAATGCTTCTTTATAACTCTAACGCAATATCTAGCGTGCACGCCCTGTATAATTGGGGTATGAAGTTTCAAAATTTAAATAGAATGTTGCTTAGTTTTTGTACATTAGTTTGTTCACAGTTTGTCCTTTTTTCGAAGGCAAATTAAAAGTACTTATATTGCTTTATTTAATTGTTTACGCCATTTTCAGAATACATCTCAAAAATTGGATGTTTGAATCACCAAGAAAACGAGAAAATGAACACTCCCAAAAAAAGAATTTATTTTTCATTTTCCCCGATATTAAGAATCTTATTTTCATTTTTAAAAAATCAAAAAAATTTAAGGAACGAACTTGAAAAAAATAAAAAATATTATCGAACACGTCGAGAAAGTATTAATAATTAAATACTCACAATGCTTACGTGTTATTTCTTTTAGATACACTCTTTTCTTTTTTAGATTTCATTTTTGAGATTATACTAGATAAACTTATATAGATAGATAGATAGATAGATAGATTTATAGATAGATAGATATATATAGAGAGAGAGAGAATTTTTATCATTTATAACAAAAATATATTTGTAATACAATTTTAGTGTATAAATTTATCGTCAAACAAGCATAATATATTTTAAAACACATGCATACACCATATTACATATCTAATTCGTTTTTAATACATAGTAGATTTATCACATTATTATCATGCATTGTTATATATTGAAAAAAATGAAAAAACATCATTATCAAGCGGAGTGTTTCACGCATTAGTTGGCCCCTTGTCTGCGTAAATCAAGGGCGAACACTCATCGCTTACGATATGAACTATCGCGGTATCTACTCATGTTCGCTCCCCATGCTTTCACAACTCAGCGCCTTTGCTTTTAGCGTTCTTTTCATAGATCTCTGAATTTCACCTCTACACACGAAATTTCAGTTGGTGAGCTCATTTGAGTTTACCTTTTATATTCGGCGTATCGCGCAGTACAACCTTGATTCGCCTTTCGATCCTTCAATTGTCATCGTTGCACTATCACTTTCAGTGATGACCAGCAAGATAACCTTTCTTATTCGGCGCATCGCCTTTTAAATCAATAATTACTTATTAAAAAATACTCATCGAAATATATTTTTTTTCTCATAACTACTCAGTACTGTCCATCCTGGCCAGTGTCATGATGGGCCTAGCAGTATGAAAGGCTCCCATGTTGGGCCGTACTAGTGAGCTGGACTTTCCACTAGCTTTCACTTGATACAAAAAGCCCAATACATTTTGGGCCCTCTATCTTTGGCCCAACACTCACGTCCAAAGATGTGTAAAAACTCGTTTTTATTAGGGAAAAAACAAAATTATTTTGGAGGTTAAAGTATGATTAAGATGTTTTTAATTCAAAATGACAAAAAAAATGGAGGTCATTCTCTATATTGTATTTTTTCTTTCATTTAGTTCTTTTTTGGTTTTAAGGACACTATTCCCTCGAATTTGATATTGAGTCAATAATTAAAGTTAATGAATTTTGAATTAGCTAATAATTTGTTTTAGTTATTGAGTTTGTATTGAAATATTTCTATTCACGTAATAAATTTTCTGGTACAAATATATAAATTTGAGTAAAACTTGATGAATTTTATTTCTCGCATTATAGTTTTCTCATATCTACACGTGATTTATTCAGTGGCGTAGCCACGTAGTATTAAGGGTATCAAATTAGAGACCTTTCATCAGGAAAAAAAAACAGCACATGTACAAGTAAAATGATATACGAAATAATTAAATAACCTATTTTGAATATCCTTTAAGAAATTTCTGACTCCGCCACTGAATTTATTAATTGCATTATTTGTAATATTCTTTTTAGTGTTGTTACAAGATTATACTATTTGAGATCTTAATTTACATAATATTATTTTAGTCTTTTTATTTATTATATTAATATTTTTAATTACAAATACGACAATTTATTATAAAATATAAATATATACACGATTTATGTCTTATTTTATTGGTTAGTGGACTACTTTTTTAGGAGTCATATTTTATCTTTTATTTTATTTAATTTTAAAATCTCAATCACAATTATATTGGATACATTTCTTTAATAAATATTTATTTTTCTACCATTGATGCACTATTTTTTTCCCCATCTTTTTCAATGTCATCTTTTTCAAGAAAAGATTTGTATCTACTTCTCGAAAATATCTCTCCTTGTTTCAATTCAAAATCATCTATTACAATATTTTTTTTTAAAAAAATAAAAATTTCTTCTTCAATAAATCGATTATGAGCACGAAAATTGCTTTTGATAATACTCATCGAAGAGTTCTCATTTGATGAAGGCTAATATCGATGTCAACAGCCCAATTGTTTACTCAACACAAAAATTACAATTGTTAATTCGAAGAAGATTCACATTATCATAGTGAATGTGATTTGTATCATCTGGTCCATAAAGTATAGGAAAAAATTTAGACACAAAAATATGTTAGTGTATACACTTTGATGACTGATTTAGTACAATTATTGATGATATGTTATTTTGAATAGTTATTTGTATTGTCAATAATTATTTGTGTTGCTATACGATTTGTGTCAACCACTAATAAACATAACATTATTGTATTCATAAATTATAGAGTGAAGGTAAATTAATTAGAGCGTACGAAGTACATTATCTAGACATCTACAAGAATAAATTTGATATATTCTTGAATTTTGCAAAGTTCATCCATTTTGTGTGAACAATTTATATATACATATTGAATTAGAGAAATTACTATTCCTTCCGTTCATTGTACTTGATTTTGCAGCTCTTTAAAGCGTCTAAATGAATTATACGGACAACTTTAAAAGGGCATCGATCACTTAAAAAATACATACATTCGAGAAAAAGAGCCGATTGTATGGGAAATCCTTCAAGAAGTTATGCAGGGACACCCTGTATTGCGGCAATGTGTGGGCAGTAATTAATAAACCCAATTATAATGCTTGGAATCTTTTGGTAATAATATCATTGTCCTAATATTGCTTCATGAATATTATTCACAAATTAATAGTGGAATCATGATTGTCCTGATATTGTCCATGAATATATTAGGTATACGTATCATCTATATACTATATATATTGATTGTTTACTTTTTATCGTTCAACACCCTTTTACGTACTGAATATATAACGTATACGTATCTTCATATATACTATATTGATTATGTCCTCTTTATCCTTTAACACCCCTTTACGTACTGAAAATAAGTAAATAAGTAAAAACCTTCATTATTTTCCTAAAAAACTTTTTTTCATAAATAAAAATAAAAATATATCTATAATTTCCTTTCCAACAAATACATGAACCTCACAATCCACATCAAAACAGGTTTGGAAAAATATTAATAGCGCAATTTATTGAGTTTATGAATTTCACATTTTTAGGAATCGTTTAGGAGAGGAGAGATGAATGTGGACCTTGTTCTTGGTGTTTTCCCAATAAGCTTCTAACTGTTATTACTAGTATATATATTGAACCAAAAAGCACAAATTTAGAACAAGTAAAAAAAAAGAACTTCTTTTCTTATTCTACATTAAGCTTAATTATGTCTTTTAAATTACTCTTTATCCATTTCTTAGTCACATACATGGTCCTTAGTGAAATTTTATTGATGTCATTTTCATATGCAACAAATACTAATTGTCCATCAGGGTACCCAAAGAAGGGAGTGGGAGTGGAGAAAGAAGATGTAGACAAAATGCAATTTGCAGTGAATTTAGAGTTTTTAGAAGCAGAGTACTTTTTATGGGCTTCTTATGGATTTGGGCTTGACGTAGTTGCACCAAATTTGCCTATGTCTGGGCCATCTCCTATTGGTGGTAGAAAAGCAAATCTTGATCAACTTACCAACAATATTATTATGGAATTTGCTAATCAAGAAGTTGGTCATCTAAGGTGAAAAATTGAAATTTGGAGTATTGACGTCGCATATCCAAATTTCAAATCATGATATCAAATTGCATGTTCAAATGAAAGCTAAGTTTTATCTAACATGATGCGAAGTATTTATATATAATTAGGTTGTGTAATGTGTGTTTGATTGTTTTGCAGGTCACTTAACTCAACAGTTGGTGTTTTTCCAAGACCTTTGTTAGATCTTAGTGCCAAACATTTTGCAAAGATATTTGACGATGCTTTTGGGCACAAGTTAGTACCTCCATTTGATCCATACAGAGACAGTTTGAGCTACATGTTATCTTGCTATGTAATTCCATATGTTGGATTAGTTGGTTATGTTGGTACAAATCCCAATATCAACGGCTACGAAACCAAAAGGGTAAGTAAATATATATTCTATGCATTAATCCTCCATTCCGCCTCCCTGGATAATTTACGAAGAATGATTTTAGAGGCGGGTGATCTTGAACTTTTGACATTGATAGTCATGTGAACAGAACTTGAAATTCAACAATTGTAACTTTTAACACTAAAGGTTTTCTCATAAGTCAAACAACCATCAAAACTTCAAGATCGCTCATTATTAAAAGTAATTTCGTATAGTAATACTAATAGAAAGACAACTTTCCTTATTCTTCTCCGATTCACAACTCCTATTTTTTCCCAAAAATAGCATGTTATAAACTAGAACAATAGATACAAGAACGTATTTTACACCCTCAAAAGCAAATGATTCGTAAAAATATGACTCTAAACTTAGATGAAAAATGACAAATATATTTAAAAAGTATAACCTTTTCTATTGCAAATAATACTTTTTTTTCTTTTGTAGCTTTTGGCAGGGTTATTAGGTGTTGAATCAGGACAAGACGCAGTTATCAGGATGTACCTCTACGAGAGAGCAGCTGAATTAGTTTCTCCTTACCAATACACGGTGGCTGATTTCACATCTCGTATATCAGGACTAAGAAATAAATTAGGTAAATGCGGGATCAAAGATGAAGGTATATACGTTCAGTCACCACTTGGAGCAGAGAATCGGACTAGAAGTAACGTATTATCAGCTAATTTTGGTTCACTTTCATACAAAAGAACTCCAGCTGAGATTTTAAGGATCGTATACGGTTCTGGAGATGAACATGTGCCTGGTGGATTTTATCCTAAGGGTGCTAATGGAAAAATTGCTAAGGAATTTCTGAAATAGACATGAGAATAATTAAATTAATCATTTTCTATATTTGGAATAAATTTGTATGAAATAAAATAAACATGTAGTATGGTGTTTATTTTGAAAAAATAAACATCAAATATTATATATCATATTGGAAAGAAAATAAAAATGTTGTGCATGCAACTATATCTTATGCCGAAGGAAATAAGTAATTAAAGGTGTCCACTAATTCATCATTATATTATGGGAAAGTTGTAACTATATAAAACAATGTTACGTAATACTATAGCTGTGTATGAAAAAGTGTATAATGATAGAAAGCAATTAATCGTTGTTAGATGATTTAAATTAGGGCAACTTTCACATATAGCAAACAAAAAATTCATATTTGTATGCTATAGCAAACTTTGCATAATTGCGCTCCATAGCAAACATAAAACTGTATAATTCGTTATACATATACAAGTGTATAATTCGCTGGCCTAAATTGTATAATTCGCTGGCCTAAATTGTATAATTCGCTGGCCTAAATTGTATAATTCGCTGGCCTAAATTGTATAATTCGCTGGCCTAAATTGTATAATTCGCTGGCCTAAATTGTATAATTCGCTGGCCTAAATTGTATAATTCGCTGGCCTAAATTGTATAATTCGCTGGCCTAAATTGTATAATTCGCTGGCCTAAATTGTATAATTCGCTGGCCTAAATTGTATAATTCGCTGGCCTAAATTGTATAATTCGCTGGCCTAAATTGTATAATTCGCTGGCCTAAATTGTATAATTCGCTGGCCTAAATTGTATAATTCGCTGGCCTAAATTGTATAATTCGCTGGCCTAAATTGTATAATTCGCTGGCCTAAATTGTATAATTCGCTGGCCTAAATTGTATAATTCGCTGGCCTAAATTGTATAATTCGCTGGCCTAAATTGTATAATTCGCTGGCCTAAATTGTATAATTCGCTGGCCTAAATTGTATAATTCGCTGGCCTAAATTGTATAATTCGCTGGCCTAAATTGTATAATTCGCTGGCCTAAATTGTATAATTCGCTGGCCTAAATTGTATAATTCGCTGGCCTAAATTGTATAATTCGCTGGCCTAAATTGTATAATTCGCTGGCCTAAATTGTATAATTCGCTGGCCTAAATTGTATAATTCGCTGGCCTAAATTGTATAATTCGCTGGCCTAAATTGTATAATTCGCTGGCCTAAATTGTATAATTCGCTGGCCTAAATTGTATAATTCGCTGGCCTAAATTGTATAATTCGCTGGCCTAAATTGTATAATTCGCTGGCCTAAATTGTATAATTCGCTGGCCTAAATTGTATAATTCGCTGGCCTAAATTGTATAATTCGCTGGCCTAAATTGTATAATTCGCTGGCCTAAATTGTATAATTCGCTGGCCTAAATTGTATAATTCGCTGGCCTAAATTGTATAATTCGCTGGCCTAAATTGTATAATTCGCTGGCCTAAATTGTATAATTCGCTGGCCTAAATTGTATAATTCGCTGGCCTAAATTGTATAATTCGCTGGCCTAAATTGTATAATTCGCTGGCCTAAATTGTATAATTCGCTGGCCTAAATTGTATAATTCGCTGGCCTAAATTGTATAATTCGCTGGCCTAAATTGTATAATTCGCTGGCCTAAATTGTATAATTCGCTGGCCTAAATTGTATAATTCGCTGGCCTAAATTGTATAATTCGCTGGCCTAAATTGTATAATTCGCTGGCCTAAATTGTATAATTCGCTGGCCTAAATTGTATAATTCGCTGGCCTAAATTGTATAATTCGCTGGCCTAAATTGTATAATTCGCTGGCCTAAATTGTATAATTCGCTGGCCTAAATTGTATAATTCGCTGGCCTAAATTGTATAATTCGCTGGCCTAAATTGTATAATTCGCTGGCCTAAATTGTATAATTCGCTGGCCTAAATTGTATAATTCGCTGGCCTAAATTGTATAATTCGCTGGCCTAAATTGTATAATTCGCTGGCCTAAATTGTATAATTCGCTGGCCTAAATTGTATAATTCGCTGGCCTAAATTGTATAATTCGCTGGCCTAAATTGTATAATTCGCTGGCCTAAATTGTATAATTCGCTGGCCTAAATTGTATAATTCGCTGGCCTAAATTGTATAATTCGCTGGCCTAAATTGTATAATTCGCTGGCCTAAATTGTATAATTCGCTGGCCTAAATTGTATAATTCGCTGGCCTAAATTGTATAATTCGCTGGCCTAAATTGTATAATTCGCTGGCCTAAATTGTATAATTCGCTGGCCTAAATTGTATAATTCGCTGGCCTAAATTGTATAATTCGCTGGCCTAAATTGTATAATTCGCTGGCCTAAATTGTATAATTCGCTGGCCTAAATTGTATAATTCGCTGGCCTAAATTGTATAATTCGCTGGCCTAAATTGTATAATTCGCTGGCCTAAATTGTATAATTCGCTGGCCTAAATTGTATAATTCGCTGGCCTAAATTGTATAATTCGCTGGCCTATTTCGCTGCAATTGTATAATGCACAATTGTATAATTCACTGCCTATTTCGCTGCAATATTAAGCGTATAGCAAGAAGATATATGTTTTTTTCTCGCTTTATACAAAAACAGAAACACAATATATACACTTCTGTTGTATAAAGCTAAAGAAAATTGTATTTCACTGCAATTGTATAATTCGTAATTGTATAATTCGTTCACCTTTTTCTCTGCAATATTTGAAGTAAAATGTTTGTAAATTGTATAATTAAGTGTATAACACGAAGATATATATTTTTGCATGTGTATATACAATTTTCTCTCGCTTTATACAAAACAGAAACAAAATTATACACTTCTGTGTATAAAACGAGAGAGGCGAGCGAGAATGGAGAGTGGCGAGCGAGATTTCTGGGAGAGAGACGCTAGCAAATTTTAGCTAATGTTTGTTATGGAGCACAATTAAATCAAACCCTAGCTATTCCATTTATTTTAGGTTATTAGTTTGCTATTATATACAATTTTCCCTTTAAATTATGGTGAAAAAATATTTGTCTAAATAAGGATTTTTTCCTTTTTTACAAGTTGGTAAATTAACTAAGAAGAAAAAGTCGATTATTATTTAGGTTGCTAGACGATCTTTATTTGCATGGCCATTTTTGTCAACCATTAGCAAACGTAACATTATTGTATTCATATAATGATTGCATTATTGTACTTAATGATATTTTCATTATATATATGCAAGACCATGTATAAAGATATCGTCAAAGACTTCTGAGTATAATGGTTAAATGATTCTCTAAGACAATGAAACATCTTATAAAATAAAGGCAATATTCCAAACTTGTTTGATCATGTTAGATGAAATTATGATATAAAATTATATGAGATGAAATTAAGGTTTTCTTTTGAATAAACAATTTGAACGTTTTGCTCATAAATATTAAAATTTCATAAGTTGTGAAACTATTAAAACTACTTCAATTTTTATACAATTTTATCCAATAAGTAAAAGTTCATAACACTATCACAAAATAATCATAAAAAGATACAATATTTACCGATTGAACTTTAATTCAATTAAAAAAAAATTAAACATTAGTAACAATGTACTACTCTTTAATAAAATTGAGAAAGTCCAAGTTCAAATTAGTTACTTATTATTATTGTGATAATTGGTTATTTAAATAAGCGAAAAGGGTAAAAGATGCTCTTAAACTATATGAAAAAGGAATGAAAATGTTTCGTTTATAGTTTAGTTTAGCTAAAAAATATCCTCACCGTCAATACTTTGATTCAAAAATGCCCTTAAACTATGTGAAACAAACAAAAATGCCTCCATTTATAGTTTGGTCCAAAAATGTCCTTACCGTTAATATTTTGGTTAAAAAATACCCTTATTGTTATTTAATGGGCCAAAAATGCTCATTTTTCAAATAAGTATTTTATTATTTTCTTTTAACACATTGTTTTTCTAATATTATTTTTTTAAAGTAGCAAATTTTTATCTTACTTCAATTCAGAAAAAATAAAAAATGAAAAATATTTCTTATTTCATTATTATTGTTTCTTATCGTTATATAAACATAAATTAATGATAGATATACTATAATCTTATATATATATATATATATATATATANATATATACACACACACATACATATGACATACATTATCTATTAAAAGATTGCATGATTTTAATTGATAAAATAAGATTAAGAAGAAGAAAAAATATTTCCGACATTTTTATTTGTTAAAGTGATTTTAGAAGAAAGAAAACAAGAATAGTATTCTCAAATAATATTTTAATTACGAAGAAGTGTTTAAAAAAAATATATGCATATTTATTCAAAAAAAGACATTTTTAACCTATTTTGTAACTATAAAAGCATTTCTTGATCAAAATATTAATTATTTGAACAAAAATATTTACGATAAAGACATTTTTAAGCCAAATTATAAATATAGGACATTTTTTATTCCTTTCACGTAATTTAAAACAATTTTAACCCCTCTCTCTTTAAATAAAGCCAATATATCTTCAATCATACATGTTAAATATCTATGTGAATTTATAAAATTACGTATCAACAAATAGATAATTTATTTCAATCTTCATCACAGAATGTATTTTAAAATAGAAAACAAAAAATGGGAGAGGGATTTGACAAGAAACTAATAATATTAGTGGTATACAATTGGCCACATAGACAGCATGAGAAAATGCATTTAATCACGTCTTCCATATTTAGAACTCATATCACACGAGAGAAAGAGTTATACTCATCATAAAAGTTCAATTGTCATGTTTATTTTTTAGAATTGAATTAATTTCGTATACGTTTAATTATCATATTCACTTTTTAAAATTAAATTATAAGAATTTTAAATAATATTTTATGATATCAAATATTCGTTATATTAACGAAAAAGGATTCAAATTATTCCTGAAGTATTTAAAATAGACCACTTATATCTCCCGTTACATTTTAGTATAAAAAATGCTCCCGTTGTTATCTAAGAGACCATAATTAACCTTAATATTTAACAGAAGTGATATGACAAACCACATATCACTAATTCCGTCACCTAAGCTTGCCAATTAGAATACCCACTAAATGTTTTCACGCAATTAATTATTTAAACCCTAACGCGTTTTTGTTGGACCCAACCCACTAAAATTAAAAGGGAACATCTATCTCTTTTTTTTTTTTTCACTTCATTCCGTTTTACGATTAAATTCACCACATAGAGGAGGATTTTTTTTTGAAGACTTTTACTAGCTTAGTTTACTTGTATTTTATATGGCTTTTCATAAATTTTCAGAACCTCAGCTTTTGTGATGATTATACCCCACAATCACAAGACAACATCATCGAAAGTTTTTACGTTTTCAATTTGCCGTCTAGACGATTAGCACTACGACAAATATAGGAGGGTGATTTATAAAACGTGAATACATGATTTTAAATACGTAGGGACATAATACATAAATTAGATCCTTAACTTAATTAAAATTATAATTTTGACTTTTAACTTTGTCATTATACAAGTAAGCATTTTAACTATTCAAAATTTAAATAAAAAAACACTTGAATCCTACCCGTCAAAATGCATGAAATACAACCAAGTTAGGCGTGTCAGAGATAAAATTTGAGGTCCCAAGTCAGTAAGAAAAGAAATATTGAAAAGACTATTAAATTTTTAATCAATGCTTTTATATATATTTTTTATTTTAAAAAAAATTAAATTTCACTTTATTCTCTTGCTAATATTTTCAACATTTTCCGCTCTATTTTTTCTGGCATTATTTGTCGTTCACTGCAAAATGCACAAATTGCAAGTGACATTTAATTATTTGTTGTTATTGTGAAATAAAGGCTAATGATTTTTTAAAAAAATTCCATATATATATATCTATAAGCAAGATGGGATAATTTGTAAAAATCGAGCGTAATTTGAGTTCGAAGACTCTCAATCAATAACTCTAATAACAGTTACAGAACTCCTCACATTTTGATTAGATATCAGATTGCTACTCAAACTTGATAAATTTTTTTGAAAAGTTCATTCAATTCTATCAAACAGTTAAGTGCACCATTTTACTTAACAATTTTTAGCTATGTTTATTTTTTAGCCTTCGAAAATTCGTAATTGTAATTTGCTACTCAGTATGACAATCATAATACATAAAATATTCTTTTTTTTAAAAATTAAGTATTGGACAACTTAAAGCACAAATATACTTCAAACTAAAGAAAGAAGAAAAAGTTAATTGATTTTCATGTCTTCCTATATCTATTGGCTGCTTTGAAATAATTTTGCAACAAAAAACGTTAGCTTCCTCAAGTGATTCTCATATTGGCTTGAACATCTAATCAACAATATGCAATTCTTATTTATAAAGTGTTGAAGTTTGATACCTTGACTAAATTAAGAAAGAAGAATAGGTAATGATTCAAGTATATGAATTTTCTGCACATATCTTGAACAATTTTTTCTTTGCTTTGAATATAACAGATATGATTTAAATTAGGGTTTTTTTCGAAGAAAGAGGAGAAGAAGTAGTGAAAATTTTTCCCAAAATGAAGTTGTTTTCTTTTTCACCTTATTCTATATTATAATTTATTATTTATTATTTTAAAATCTAGGTGTATTTATTTTAGTTAGTTGGTTGCGTGGTTCACTTATCCACGTCAGAGCATTTGTATATCACCCGTTTTGTCTGAATTTTTTTTTTAAAATATTGAATAGTTAAAGTGTGTCTTTAAAGTTAAATATCAAAGTTATAATTTGAAGTCAATTTAAGGGTTATATATATATATATGTATTTGCATCTGGTCTTTTGGAGCTGATATACCCCTCGTTATAAAAGTGGCTCATATATGCCCTTACCGTTACAAAATGGCGCACATATACCCTTCATTTAACGGAAGTTAAAAAAATAGTTTTAAATTTATATTTATTACTTCTAATTTTTTTAAAAAAATTATTTAGGGGTATATATATGATTCTTCTATCAAAGTTCAAGCTATATTTTAATTTTTTTCATATATAAATTATTTTTTGACTTCTTTTATTATAATTATTTGAATTTTTTATTCTTATTTTGTTTTTTTCTTTCATTCCTTAGTTTAAAGAATAAAAAATTAAACTATTTTTTTGTGTGTATTGTAATTTAATTTCGTATTCGAAGAAAAAATTTGGTCATCTACAATAAGTTTTACAAGAATATTAGTGAAACATAAATAAATTTGATTATCAAAATAATAATTATAAATTAGTCATTGAAACAAAAAAAAAGTCAAAAAAAAATATGTTTGACGAGGATTAAATTTACTCATATGGGATTATATTTTTTAGAAAAAAATACTAAAAATTTAGATTAAAATTATTATTTTTTCATTTATGTTAGAGGAAAAGGGTATATGTGAGCCATTTGTTTACAAGTAAGGGTATATATGAGCCACTTTCATAACAAGGGGTATATCAGCTCTAAATGACAAAGTTGAGGGGTATATCAGACCCTTTTCCCTATAATGTATAAGAGCAAGTTCAATTTTCAAGCTTATGTAACTTTCTAGTCCACTGTATCATTAGATTTTAAAACTAGCATTCCTATGGTAGAGATGTAAGGTAAATAAAATATTTTGCAGGCAAGAGAAATAACTATAAAAATCTTTTGGTTATCATTAGATCAAATGAAACGAGTGATTGAACGGAATGACATGATGTTTCCTCTTAATTTTAGTCCAACAAAATTGGGCTAGGTTTGAATTATTAAATGGATCAAAACTTTTAGTGGATATTTTAAGTTTAGGTGGCGAAATTAGTGTCATCTGGCTTGCCTCATTACTTATGTTAAGTCTTAAGGATAATTGTGGACTCTTAGGATAACGCTAATTCTAAAATATAACGGAGGATAAAAGTGATATATCTCATGTCGTTCAAAATTTTGATCATTTTTTTCCATTATTATTAATATGCAAAAAAAAATAAATAAATAGAGGGATATGCAAAAAAAATATTTGTTACTAGGGAAAAGGGGAAAGTATGAAAGTTGAGAAGACGATGACCAATGATTTTTGCAAATCATATTTCAATGAGTATTTTCCATTAAAATCAATTTTTTAATTAGTAAAAAATACAGTGACATTTAAGGAAAAATTCTGAAAAGAAAAATACGTTCCTTCGATCCATTTTAATTATTGTTTTTGCTTAATATATATATATGTGAAATTTAATTTCTACATATAAAAAAGATTCTCGTAAAGATTTTTTTTTGTTGTCTTACACGGTGAATATTTAAATTAGGTTAGAGTTGAATATCTTCGTATAGCCATTTCAACTAAATTTTACATGTAGGATTTCTTACTTAAAAGAATGTCAAGATATAAAATAATAAAAGAGAACAATTATAAATGTTGATGCCCCTCATTTACAAGTGCAAATGAGCCTGTAAATGAATCTAAAATTTCTAAAGCATAATTATTAGTGCTGTCAGTATGAGCTAGTTCATCCCATTCGGGTTAATTTATATATATTTTGACATTTTACAGGTCAGGCCAGTTAGCCCATTTTTGATGAGAACCGGAAAATGGTCGGTTCAACTCACAAGTACGTGGGATACAGGCTTGCGGAGTCAGTTCACTTTTTAAAAAATTATATATTTTTTTGAATTATTAATTTATATTATAAATCATAATTTAAAATATTATCGTAAATATTAACAAAACAATATTACATGATGTTAATGTTACTACTTGTTAATCAAATTCACAAATAAAATTGTCTTTATAAAATATTTATTAAGTTAAGTTACCATTTTTTAAAAAAAAATTATTAAGTTTTTTCAAGTATAAATATCTCTATATAAATATTAACCTAATTGTTTGAGTTTGGACTCTCTTTAATTTTAAATTTTAATATTATATTATATTTTTTAAATTAAATTTTATCGGCCCATCGGCCGACCTTATTGATATTTCTCAAGCTTCTCAAATCAGCAGGTTTATTTAGGACGGGCTAAAAACCTCTTTTACTAAATGGGTTTCAAGCCCTACTAAATCGCTAACGGGCCTAGCTTATACTAACGACTCTAATAATTACATCGTAAAACTAATTATATTAAAGCGAAAATTACATTCCTCAATACACAGTTAATCTTTTTATAACTTAGGAATCACCAGAAAATATTATATTCATTTTATGATAATACACATAAAATAGATAATATTACAAATAGACCCGATTTCACTTTCCCATTAGCTTCATCAGTATACGACAAATAATTTATTTTCAAAATAACAATTAAAAAGAGGACCCATGGATCTTTTTGTCTTTTTAATTTTTCTTTCCCTATTTTCCACTAGTAATTAGATTCTTTATTTCTTCCTACAAATATGAGACATATCCCACTTGAAACTTCACAACCAAACTCATCAAAATTTTCTCTCTTTTTTCTTGTTTGCTAAGAAAGTTATCAAAATGATTTTGAATAAAATTGTGGATTCCATTACTGGAAAAGATGATAGCAAAAAAGTGAAAGGAACCGTTGTGTTAATGAAAAAAAATGTTTTGAACTTTACTGGTGTAACTGCCTTAATTGTTGATGATGTTCTTGAGTTTCTTGGGGGAAGAGTTTCTTTTCAGTTAATCAGTAATTCTTTTCATAATGGTCAGTACTATTACTTTTTTACTCTCTTAACATGACCAATTTAAATCGTTATTTTTACCGATTTAAACATTTAGATAACACAATCATACAGATTAATATGATATAAATCACACACACACCCAATTTTTTTCTGAAAGTGAAGTGCTCATTTGTATTCTAACAATACAAACTTAATTAAGTTTAATTTTATCCGTCAAAGTAAAAAATATTTACACAATTCGGTAAATCAACTCATGCAAATTAAAAAGAGTATTTACACGTAAATATTAATTAGTAAGTTAATAAATATATATTGTAATTTACTTGGTTAATCTATATTTGGTGTGAAAATTATTTACACCAACTGATGTGGGTAAATAACTCATGATAGGGAAATTTAGCACAATTGATATAGTTATTTTTGTGTAACTTGTAATTAAATAAGGGGTAGATTGTCTACATTCACTCCCCTGAAAGTATATATTTATTTCGCGTGAATACAAAATTTTTTTATTTTAATTGATTTGTATTATATTACGTAGGGTACACGCAAGGGCGGAGCCACGTAGGCTTCAGGGCGTCCAATTGAACACCCTTCATCGAAAAATTATACTATATATACACGTAAAATTTTGAGTTTATATTGGTATATATAGAAACTGGATACCCTAAAATAACAAAGTAATACACAGTGTAGTTGACAATAAACGACACAATTCTACTCTTTGCCCTGATAAATTCCCCGCATGAGTGTTTTATCGGCTCTCTAAGAACGCAAGTTCGAATCCCACCTGCACAAATTATTTTGTTCTCAATTAAAATTTAATGATTTCCTTGAATTTAATGTTTTCTTCTTTTGGATTTTTTTCAATTAAAATTGAATTATTTCCTTAAATTTTGATATATTTTTCTTGTGGAATAAAATTTTCTTAACTTTTTATATTTTTTCTTATGGAACAAGATTTTCTTTCTCTATAAATAAAATACTCATTTACCCAAATTACATTATCGATGTACGCGTACTGACAAAAAATTCAATGATTTAGGTGGACTTGGTGAACTTTCGAGAAAATTGACAGAGACAAAGAAAAACTTGACTTACCCACTTATATTTCACTTAGTAAATCGTTGAAGTTGCTTTCTCATCAATGAAGTATATTAAAAATGGCTTGTGAAATTGAATGTATGATGATTTTTTAGACAGTTGTATAGTGCCTTAGGTAGAAAAAAAAGTATTTCGTACTATTTCTAATGAGTCTATTATAAAAAAACATTTCAGGATATGAAACCTCGTCGAGTAAAATTGTAATAATATATTTAAATGATGTTTTCAGGCTAAAGATCTAGTCAAGTATAATTAAGACAAGTAATATTCAATGACCTTATAGATTCATGTCATGTGTATTATATGATTATTCATGGTTGAGATTTATTTAAATTATATACTCAGCTTAATCATAAAAACAACAAAGTTGTCAACAATTTTTATTTTTTTAAAAGTATCGAATAAAGCAATCAAGTGTATACCCAAGCTGTTAGCTTGGGTACGCTTAATTGCTCTATTTGATAGTATTGAAAAAAAATAAATTAGTTGACAGCTTTGTTATTTGTATTATTAAGATGAGTATATAATTTAAATTTATTATAATATGAGTATATAATTTAAATGCATCTCAACCATAAATTATAATATAGTACACATGATATGAATCTACAAGACAATTGAATATTACTTGACTTAATTATACTTGACATGATGTTTATCCATGTTTTCAATAATAGCTTAATTTATTTATGTCTGGTTTGAATTATACACTTGTAATTCTTTTACAAAACTTCTTATATTTAATTAAATATTGCTTGAGTTGATTATTTATTTTGGTAATTTAAATCGTCATTTTTTATAAAAGAAAATTTACTATTAAAAAGTTGGACACATTTCATGAAATTTCTGGCTACGCCATTTATGTGCACGTATCTACTTGTTCAACTTTATATAAATTTAAGTCTTTATCTGTGCACGCTTAAAGTAAGAGACCATATATGCGATGTATTATGACTTTGTTATTTCATTGGGAATGATATGAATTTTGTTGTTTGAGTTGCAGCTAATGGTTTAGAAGGGAAACTGAGCAATCCAGCATACTTGGAGAATTGGATTACAAACATTATTCCAGTAGTTGCAGGGGAATCAACTTTTAGTGTTACATTTGATTGGGATGATGAGGAGTTTGGAGTTCCAGGAGCATTTAGTATCAAGAATTTACATTTCAGTGAATTCTTTCTCAAGTCACTCACACTTGAACATGTTTCTAATCATGGAAAAATCCATTTTGTATGCAATTCTTGGGTTTATCCTGCTTCTAAATACAAGTCTGACCGCATTTTCTTCGCGAATCAGGTATGATTATTTTGTTTATTAGACATGTAACAAGACTCTAATTATGTATCTGTCTAACACATATTTTGAGTGGTTGATATAGGCTTATCTCCCAAGTGAAACACCAGAATTGTTACGAAAATACAGAGAAAATGAACTAGTAGCCTTAAGAGGAGATGGAACTGGAAAGCTTGAAGAATGGGACAGGGTTTATGACTATGCTTATTACAATGACTTGGGTGATCCAGACAAAGGCGAAGAGTATGCTAGGCCTGTCCTTGGAGGATCATCTCAGTATCCGTATCCTCGTAGAGGCAGGACAGGACGTGAACCAACCAAGACAGGTTAAGACATTCACAGTATAATAGTCTCAATATGATTGACAAATTAAGTTGTCTTAAAACATTTGCCTTTTACTGTTTACAGATCCTAATACCGAGAGCAGGATCCCATTGCTTATGAGCTTAGATATATATGTGCCAAGGGACGAACGATTTGGACATGTGAAGATGTCAGACTTCTTGACATTTGCTTTGAAATCCATTTCTCAGCTGCTCCTCCCTGAGTTTAAGGCTTTATTTGATAGCACGCCTAATGAATTTGATAGCTTTGCGGATGTACTTAAAATCTATGAAGGAGGAATCAAGTTGCCTCAAGGGCCTTTGTTTAAAGCCATTGTTGATGCTATTCCTTTGGAGATACTAAAACAACTCCATTCTACTGATGGTGAAGGCCTACTCAAGTACCCGACACCTCAGGTTATCCAAGGTATTTATCTGAATTTCTACATGATAAAGTATTATTTTTAAC
Organism: Solanum pennellii; assembly: GCF_001406875.1. NCBI lineage: Eukaryota > Viridiplantae > Streptophyta > Magnoliopsida > Solanales > Solanaceae > Solanum > Solanum pennellii. The sequence continues at coordinate 99,917,687 of NC_028637.1, forward strand.
GCCCTCAACTTTTGGTAATCTAAATATTATACGTTGGTCTAAGTAGAGGATAAATCTGCCTGGAGGACGGATGAAGAATTCGGAAGAGAAATGCTAGCAGGAGTCAATCCTGTCATAATTAGTAGACTCCAAGTAAGAAGATATTAGTAGCTACCATCAGTTAACTTCTGTTTTTAGTGATTTTTCGTGCGTTTTGAAAAAGTTGGCTTATTTGTTATATGCAGGAATTCCCTCCAAAAAGCAAGCTGGATCCTAAAATATATGGCAACCAAACCAGTACAATTACCAGGGAGCAAATAGAGGATAAGTTGGATGGACTAACAGTTGATGAGGTAATAAATTGTTCAATCAACTTTAATGAGTAGATTGTAGTGACAAATATTAATCGATGTACTACTATTTAACAGGCAATCAAGACTAACAGGCTATTCATATTGAACCATCATGACATCCTGATGCCGTATGTGAGGAGAATAAACACGACAACAAACACAAAAATGTATGCCTCGAGAACTCTGCTCTTTCTGCAAGATGATGGAACTTTGAAGCCACTAGCACTCGAACTAAGTTTGCCACATCCAGACGGAGATCAATATGGCGCTGTTAGCAAAGTTTTTACACCATCTGATCAAGGTGTTGAGGGTTCTATTTGGCAGTTGGCCAAAGCCTATGCAGCAGTGAATGATTCAGGCGTGCATCAGCTCGTCAGTCACTGGTAAAAACTTGTCTAAAAATTAGTTGTATAACTCCAATATGTTGTCAAATTTTAATAATCTAAAGCACTTTGTTTATATCTTGTCAGGCTAAACACACACGCAGTGATCGAGCCATTTGTGATTGCAACAAATAGGCAACTAAGTGTACTTCACCCTATTCATAAGCTTCTCCTTCCTCATTTTCGTGATACGATGAACATAAATGCTTTAGCAAGACAAACCCTAATCAATGGTGGTGGACTTCTTGAATTGACCGTCTTTCCTGCCAAATATTCCATGGAACTGTCATCAGTAATTTACAAAGACTGGATTTTTCCTGAACAAGCACTTCCTGCTGATCTCATCAAAAGGTATGTAAATGAAAAACCACAAAGCACTTATAACTTATAAACTCTGTACTAAAACAATAGATTTTGTGTTATTTTCTTACTAACCGGACCATAATGTTACTTAATATCAGAGGAGTGGCTGTTGAGGACTCAAACTCCCCGCATGGCGTTCGCTTACTGATTCGGGACTATCCATATGCTGTTGATGGGTTGGAAATTTGGTCAGCAATCAAAAGTTGGGTAACAGAATATTGCAACTACTATTACAAATCAGATGACGCGGTACAGAAAGACGCTGAACTCCAAGCCTGGTGGAAGGAGCTCCGCGAAGAAGGACATGGAGACAAGAAAGATGAGTCTTGGTGGCCTAAAATGCAAAGTGTGCAAGAGCTCATAGATACCTGCACCATCACTATATGGATAGCTTCAGCACTTCATGCGGCAGTTAATTTTGGGCAATACCCTTATGCTGGTTATCTCCCTAATCGGCCTACATTAAGCCGGAAATTCATGCCAGAGCCAGGAAGTGCTGAGTATGAAGAGCTGAAGAGAAATCCAGATAATGTATTCCTCAAAACAATCACTCCTCAGCTGCAGGCATTGGTTGGAATTTCCCTTATAGAGATCTTGTCAAGGCATGCTTCGGATACCCTTTACCTCGGACAGAGGGACTCACCTGAATGGACTAAGGATCAAGAACCACTTTCAGCTTTTGAGAGATTTGGAAAGAAGTTGAGTGAGATCGAAGATCGAATTATTGAGATGAATGGTGATAATCAGAAATGGAAGAACAGGTTAGGGCCTGTTAAAGTTCCATATACGTTGCTCTTTCCCACGGGTGAAGAGGGACTCACAGGCAAAGGAATTCCCAACAGTGTGTCTATATAGAACTTATTACTGAATTTTCTTCTTATTAATTCCCAATAATATCGCCAAATAAACTCTTTGTTCCAAATGAAATCCAATTGAAACAAATCTTTTACTCTATGTTATTTTAGATATCAATCTCTTGCATTTTCGTTTTCTTAACTTTGTGTACAAGGATATATCATATAATAATACATTCAGTTTATGATGATCTCTTGTATTTTGGTTTTCTTCGCAACCGTTGCTGAAACCCATAGTAATTACTGTTGGAAAATAGCATATACAGCGGAAGCATTCAGAATCATACATCTTGCATGAATATAATAACAATCACAAATATTTATCACATACAAAGTATGCTGAAAATTAACTCAGGATTACCTCTTGAAGCGTGTGCAGATATCTTGAAGTAAATCCAACTCCAGTTCTATAGTCTTCTACAGTGATCCCAATCAACAATTGAACTCTCTCAATACTTGGGTGGGCAAGTATTGTATTGAATACTCTATCCAATATAGGTTAGAAGATCCCTATTTATAGATATGTCTTCCTAGTCTAAAGAGGAAAAGAAAAGCAAATCCTTTTTCTTAAAAAAGTTGAAACACACGTTTCTTCCTCTTAAAAGAAAAACACATGCTACTTTTCCATCTTCTACTAGAAAATAGGATTCTGAGTTCTAGTTAAATTAGGCACTGAAGGGACCACAAAATTTATTACTGAGGCTTCCTATTATGGAAATAATTCTAAATAATTAATTTGAATTATTCTTACCATAATAAATTACAAATCATTCCACTAAAAATTTGTAATTGAACTCCTCTATCTATTTCGAAATTCACCACTAACCACTTATTTGATTCCCCATGTTAAGATTACCGATACTAATCAATAAATTAAATTACTGACGAATTTAATTCAATGATTAACTTCTTTTAGAGCAATACTTAACTTATTTCATGTGCCAGATTCATAAATCTACCGGCCGGGTTTACACATGAAAACTTACAAGCTTCTCATAAAAGGTGTATCATCAATCTCTATACTGAGACATGGATTCCATCAACTAACTAATTATTTCACCAATATATATTATTATCATCCAATTTACCAGGCATATTGACCCATCTCAGAATCTCACCTTTTAATAAATCAAAATGATAAATAATATATACAGATCATAATCGTTATATCAAGATTAAGAATATAAGTACATTTAATAGTTTAGAGAATATGTTTTTATCAGTCAGTCTAAAACAACTATCTCTGCTTGGTCCCGTTCAATACATACCAAATGCACTAGCACGAGAAGTTAGAACTATGCCATTCTCATAATCAAGATAAATTACATTTAATCTCGTGCTACAATCTTTCTGATGATTTTGTCCAAATTTCCATCTATGATTGTGAACTATAAATTTTAACTTATAAGAACTGATGATTTAATCTTCTGTGTATAAGCTTAAACTCTATACACCAAATCATCTACTATATAAGTTAAGGACACATATATGACAATTGATCTATTTAATGTAACACTTTATTGAATTGAATAAATAAATAAACAATTGTTCAATATTAATACTATATCAAAACGCATGGTTAATAGTATATCCTAACAATCTCCCACTTAGACTCATAACCATGCACCTACAACTCTAACACCCATTCCTTCAACATGTCTATCAAAAGACTTTTGCGGTAAAGCTTTTGTGAAAGGGTCTGCAAGGTTGTTCTCTGATGCAATCTTCGCCACCATCACATCACCTCTCTGTACTATGTCTCGAATCAAATGGTATTTTCGCTCAATGTGTTTTGCCTTCTTATGACTTCGTGGTTCCTTTGAATTTGCAACCGCTCCACTATTATCACAAAACATTGTAAGTGGCATTTCTATTGCAGGAACAACCGCCAAGTCTTTCAGAAAGTTTCTGAGCCACACTGCCTCCTTAGCTGCTTCAGAAGCTGCTACATATTCGGCTTCCATGGTAGAATCAGCATCAAAACGCATGGTTAATAGTATATCCTAACAATTACTGCATTCTCAAACACCCTTTAACTCATCTTACTCAACCCATGTCGGCAAAAACTTCAGCTTCTAGGCGTTTCCTGGATGCTCATTGTTGCGTAAGTATTATAGCCGGACATTGAATTGAATTGAATTACCCCATGGGAAATTCGGTTATGTATTTGATTTTGCTAATGAGAGTATTATGATCTAGTGATTTACAGGAAGTATGAGGAATTAGTTCATCACATTTTGTAAATTTTTATTACATAACGGGCCGTACATATACGAAGGAAGAGGTGGTGAAGATGGAAGCATGTGTCCTAAAATCGCTCCAAGTTGAGTTGGGAATCCCTCTGTGAGAACATTTCTCCGAAGAGTTATCGGGATTGCTCAAGAAGAATATAAAAGTGTCAATTTGCAATTGGAGTTCTTGGCTATTACCTATCAGAGTTAAGCATACTAGATTACAACAGTGTGAAATTCTTACATTCTTTGGTTGCTGCTGCTGTTCTATACCTTTCAAGGTTTATACTACAACCAAATGTACATTCATGGAGTGCGACTCTTCAACGATATTCGGGATATAAAGCATCAGACTTGAAGGAATGTATTCTTATCCTACATGACTTGCAATTGTTGCTGCTCTAAGATTTATATCACATGTGAGAGAGAAAGATAAGAGATGGGTTTGATGTTATTTGTTACTCCCTCCGTTTAAAGAAGAATGTCCCTATTTCCTTTTTAGTTTTTTTCAAAAAGAATGGTCCATTTCCCCTATTTGGCAATATTTTAAATTTAACTTTCCACGTGACATGTTTTGGACCACAAGATTAAAGGGCATTTTGGTATATTTGACATAACTTTAATTTAGAACCACAAGATTAAAAAGTCTTCTTTCTTTTCTTAAACTCCGTTCCAAGTCAAACTAGGTCAATCTTTTTTAAACGGAGGGAGTATTTAGAATTGTGAGTCGGGTTTGGGTTAGGGTTAAAACTTGAGTAATTTCAATTGGAATTGGGTTAATTTAATTCAATTTGAGATTTTTCATTCAAATGAGAGTTATAAATGATGAGATTAGTAACGGAATGTGTAAAAATAACTTTTATTTAACGGCAATGATATAGTCAACCAATAAAACAAAACTGAGCGATATTGATAATATCATTAAATATTTACTACTCTCTCATTCATATTTTAATGGAATTTTTAAGACATTTTTCATTTTTTAAATTTACTTAATTGTTCAATTTTAGGACTATTTTGAAAATATTCTTTCAATATTTGAATTTTCAGTATGATGACTTCAAAAAATTGACAATAGTTAATAAGGGTAAACATGAAATGCTGACTTATCTAATATCTGCATAGGCCAAAGTCATATGCGGCCACTCAAACTTGTCCCGATTATTCATTTAGACACCTCAACTAGACGTACTACCTATTGAACACTTCAACCATTCTGAATTTGAACCATTTGAACATTTTTTCGAGAATAAACAAAAAATAGAGGATGTGTGAAATACACTCGCGCTGACATGTCAATTTGACCAATCAAATAATGACATGTGTTATTTTTTAATCCAAAAAATTATTTAAACATTATATCATAAAGAAAAAAAAAATTATTTTAAAGTAAAAAAAATGAAAAAAAAAAAGTAAAACCTAAACTTCCCTGCCTTCAACGGGAACAAAACATACATTTCCTCTAACTCCATTAATGGCTACCCTCCCCTCTCTGTACAGTTCCATCTTTAACCCGACAATTTTTTTTTCATCAGCTTTTTTTTTAATTATAATTTTTTACTTCATCTCGTTTTTTAGGTAGAGAAAGATGGGGAAAAGAATCTCTTCAAAAAATTTATAAATGAAACAAAATGTTAAGAATTTTGAAACCATTAGAATGGTGAGGGAAGAAGATAACCACTGATATTAAGAATTTTGAAATCATTAGAATGATGGGGGAAGAAGATAACCACTGGTGTATGGGTATGGGGGTTGGGGTGGGATTGATAGAAATAGGGAAGAAGAAGAAGACAAAAATAGGGAAGAAGAAGAAGACAACTGTTCTTCTTCTTTTTTGTTAATTTTTTTAAAAAAAAATAACTTAGGGGTATAAATTAAGAGAAAAAAAAAGAAAAATATTATTTTTAATAAATTAACGCGCTCAAGGAAAGTGAATTACACGTTTTTTGCCATGTCAGCATTTTGTGTCTAATAGGAATGACTTTTGAACAAATAAAGTGTTCAATTGGCACAAGGATTAGTTGAGGTGTCTAAATGAATTATGCGGACAACTTTGAGTGGCTGGAGATGACTTAGGCCTATCTGCATAAATACTAAAAGATCTTGTTTAAGTTTGAAAAAAAAATATTTACACTATAGAAACCATATAAAAAAAATAAAAAAGTTGAACGAAACCCATGAATGTTAGAGAAATTTGCACACCAAAAATAAAAAAAATAACTAAAAATAGAGATATCATCCTTAAAAAATTGAAGAAAAAATGGATAAATATGGACCCAAAAAGAGGAGTTAATACCTCAGATGGTCACTCAACTTTGCACTATTCTCTCAGAAAGTCACTCAACTTTCAATTTTCCCTCAAAAGTCACTCAACTATGCACTCTTCTCTCAGAAAGTCACTCAACTTTCAATTTTCCCTCAAAAGTCACTCAACTATCTACTCTTTCCTCAGGAAGTCACTCAACTATCCACTCTTTCCTCAGAAAGTCACTCAATCTATTAAATTATTTTTAATTAAAATTTATTGATATTAATTATTTATATAACAAACCAAAAATTTTAAAAAATAAATTAAATCATTTAGTGATCCACCCACCTAACCCGACCCATTAAAAAATATGATATGACCCATTTTATTTTATCTTTAATCCTAAATTAATCCCTCTCTTTAACCTTGAATTAGGATTAATTTAGGATTAAAGATAAAATAAAATGGGTCATATCATATTTTTTAATGGGTCGGGTTAGGTGGGTGGATCACTAAATGATTTAATTTATTTTTTAAAATTTTTGGTTTGTTATATAAATAATTAATATCAATAAATTTTAATTAAAAATAATTTAATAGATTGAGTGACTTTCTGAGGAAAGAGTGGATAGTTGAGTGACTTTCTGAGGAAAGAGTGGATAGTTGAGTGACTTTTGAGGGAAAATTGAAAGTTGAGTGACTTTCTGAGAGAAGAGTGCATAGTTGAGTGACTTTTGAGAGAAAATTGAAAGTTGAGTGACTTTCTGAGAGAATAGTGCAAAGTTGAGTGACCATCTGAGGTATTAACTCCAAAAAGAGAGAATAAACTGACCAGAAGCGGAGTTGTCAACATTAAGCAGAGAATCAAGAAAGGACATTTTGACATTTTCTTTTTAATTTTTTTAATTATTTATTCATTTTATAAATAAAGAAAAGACTATTTTTTTTACCTATTATACTCTCAAATAATTATTTTGAATAAAATAGAATTTGAACCTTATAAGACTCATGAATTTTTGAGCATTATTCAAAAAATCTTATTTTAAACAACGAAGAAAAAGGGTCATATTTATCCTTATACTCTTAGAAAAGGATTATATTTATCCTTTGTTATATTTTTTTGATATATTTGCTCTTACCATCCTACTTTGGACACATATTTGCCCTTGTATAATTATCATGTCACCAATTTTTATAAGCACACGTGGCGCTAGCATGGCTCCATATGTATATACATTTATTATAATAAAAAATTACTTTCTATTTAATATTATATTCGACTCATTTAGTAAAATCCGACCCAACCATTCTCTGATATCACTTTAGCCAATGAAACAGAGATAATACAGAGGACTTTTAACAAACACCTTCCTTGCACTCCCAACACACCATACAAACGCATCAAATTGTTCATTACATACAAATCTAACGCAAAAATCCATTTTTATCACATGGGCATGAACCAATCTGCCATATCTCAACTCACATAACTCTACACGCTCCTTTATAACAACAAGAGGGTACGTGTATTTATCTAAATATAAACCTTTACACATCATTTCAACATACATTAACAAAGCAAGTAAAGCATTTCCCTGACATTTAGAACTTAAAACACATCTTATTAAAGGATTATAAACATCGATATCTGGGTCATGTATTTGAGTGAAAAGACAGTGGATATAGCTCATATACTTTGAGGGTATTGAAGAAGAACATAAAGATATGATTTTGGCGTAAAGGGGTTGTTGGGTGTGCTGTAGGGAACTAGTTTTGGTGATCAAAGAATTGAAATTGAATTGTTTGGCAGAGTTACTGGTCTAGATTTTGTGAAAGACATATGGGTCTTGAGAATTCACAGTGCAACCAAAAAATACTATGGATGTTGAGCTCCGTAAATTGAAACTGTTCACTATAATTTGTGACCACAATATCAGGTAGAGCAATATTTCTTCTGCGGCGTGCAGGAGAGAGAAATGAAGCTGAATCAGCAAAACATTCTCTCATATCAGTTGTCTCTGTATTATCTCTGTTGGGAGTGCAAGGAAGGTGTTTGTTTAAATGGATCAAGTATATGAGTGAATGGGTATTAGAATTGGGTTAATGGTTGGGTCGGATTTTACTAAATGGCTCGTGATACTAAATAAAAAGTATTTTTTTTATTATAATAAATGTATATACACATGAAGCCACGTAGATGCCTTGTAGGCTTATAAAAATGATGACATGATAATTTAACTGTACAACGATAAATATGTACCCATAGTAGGATGATACAAGTATATCAAAAAGTATAACAAAGGATAAATATGACCCTTTTCTAAGGATACAAGGGCATATATAACCCTTTTCCGTTTATTTGTTAGATTATGCTAAATATGTTGTATGTTCAAGTGTTATTTTCTGTGATAAATCTACACATAAATGTTATATTAAGAGAATATTTACCATTTATAACAATAAAATCTTTTTCTTCGTGGAATACTTATAATATAGTTTTAATGTGTAAATTTATTGTCAAACAAGTATAAAACATTTGTAATACATTCATATTAAATACATAATTCATTTTTAATACATTGTAGATTTATCATAATATTGTCATGCATTGATATATATTATAATAAATTAAAAAAATATCACTAAAATCAATTAAAATTAATTTTAAAAATACTCATCGACTTTTTTTTTTTTTTGACAAGGTAACTACTCGGTACTATCTACCCTGGCCCAATATCAAGATGGGCCTAACAGTCAGTATGAAAGGGTTCCATATTGGGCCGTACTAGTGAGCTGGACCAGCCACTAGCTTTCACTTGATATAAAGAGCCCAATACATATTGGCTTATGTTGGAGGTTAATTATTGGAAATTTTTTTAAAATGTCATTATTTTAGTATTTAATAAGGTATAGTGTCAACACTTTCAATATTTAGTGATAATGTCAAAATTTTACCTCATTGTATTTTAATTATATTTTAATTATTTTGTTTACTTAAAAAGAATACATAAATTATATAACGAACTGGAGCTATTTAGGGGAGAAACAAATTATAAAAAGTAACAGATGCTTAAAACTCTCAACATCGGTTACAATTTATGCAAAATCTAAACAATATATCTGTCCATTATTCATGATGTTCATCAAAAAAAAAATCTTGCGAGGTTTATGTTTTGGAGAATAAACTGGGTAAACGATTTTTGGAAAATAAACACATACAAAAAGTTGAAAGTCAGGTATGTTTTAGTTAATTAATCCTTATATGTTTTGTATTTGATTGTGATTTGATGCGATTTTGTTTGTACACTAATTATTCATATGTATTTGCGTTTTGAATTATTACATATTTTAATCAATGCAATTATCTTTATTTTTTCTATGTTTGTTGACATTGTTTTTTTTTTTTTTGAAAAACATCAACACAGTTACAACAACATACCAAAAAAACACGTATGGTTACTAATATGTGGTACATTGACATAATTATCACAAAAAAAAACAGAATACAAAATACATTAGATATAATAAATATAATATACAATTCCAAGTCTATAGATACAAAAATACAATATACCTATGAAATATAAAAATACATACTGAATAAAACAGCATCAAAATTCAATACATACTTCCAAATTTATGAATATTAAAAACATTAAAACTATGAAATACAAAAATAAATATTAACTGTGTTACATTGACATAACTATCACAAAAAAAACAGAATACAAAATGAATTTATGGATATATACTGACAGAATACAGAATACAATATTCAATTCCAAATCTATGGATACAAAAATACAATAAAACTATGAAATACAAAAATACATACTGACTAAAACATCAACAAAATTCAATATACACTTCCAATCTATGAATACAAAAAACATTAAAACTATAAAATACAAAAATAAATAATAACTACAACAGAATGAAAATTTCATATATAAAATCTATTCGATAATAGTAAATACACAATCAAACTTATAAAATGTGTTACATTGACATAACTTACACACAAAAAAAAAAACAGAACACAATATACAATAAACATATTAAATACAAAAATACATGCTAACTATAACAGTGAATACAAAAAACATTAAAACTATGAAAATACACAAATAAATAATAACTATAACAGGATGAAAATTCCACATACACTTACAAATGTATACGATAATAGTAAATACACAATCAAACTAATAAAATGTATTACATTGACAACTAACACACACCAAAAAAAAAAACAGAACACAAAATACAATAAATATATGACATTTTAAAAAATTTCCCAATACAAAAATACATAGTAACTATAACAGACTAAAAATTCCATATACACTTCCAAACTCATTGTAACATGTATTTTTTTTAATCTTAAAAATTACTAAACAAATTGAACTAAACATGCAATACACAACACATGCAAAAAAATACCTCTTCTCCAAAAAATTGGTCTTCTTCAACTTTATGTTTATGAATTTGTGTGGGATTTTGCACATCGACGGATTCAAGCATTTTTCCCCGTCGTATATCCTCCTTAGATTTAGAAGTGGAACCTACATTGTTGTTTATTTCTAGAGTGAGAAAAAAATTAAACGATGAGAACTCGGAAGAACTTTGATTATTTTGTTCAATACCTCTAGTAACTATCTTGAAAGCGTCCATTGAAGAGAGAATTTTGTATTATGAAACCCTAAAAAATGTTTTAAGAACAACAACAAAATAAAAAAAATTAAAAAAAACACTAAAATCAGTAAGTAAATCAATAAGGAATATGAAGAACATAATACCCAAATCAATGTGAATCTCCAAATCAAACCTTGAAACGAAATTAATTGAGAATGATATAAAATAGGAAAATTCGAAAATCTGTGGAATTGATTTTGAAGAATGTTAGAGAGAGAAAATGAAAAGAAGCGTAAAAAAAGAGAGAATAAATCTGGGGAGTTGATTAGGAATAAAGATACATAGAGAAATTGATAAGCTTAATAAAAAAGAGAGAAAATTTAAAATATCATTTATATCTATCAAATACATAAATATAGGAAAATGTGTAATTTATGAGAGAGAAAAAAAGGTGTAAATAATGAGAGAGAAAATATTAATAATATCAGAATAATTATTTATTTTTAAAATAATGACATTTTTGACATGTTTACTAATATTGTTAAAGTATGGGTATTATCACTAAATAAGTTTATTTTTTTGACTAGTTAGCTAAATTTTCCTTTTTTTTGGGGGGGGGGGGGTTTAGGATACTATTTCCCTACTTTGATATTGAATCAATAATTAAAATTAATGAATTTTAAACTGGCTAATAATTTGCTTTAGTAATTGAATTTGTAATTAAATATTTATATTCATATAATAAAATTTCTAATACAGATATATAACGTTTGAACAAAAATTATTGAATTTTATCAAAAAACTTAGTACTAATATTATAGCTTCCTCATAACTCCACGTGCTTTATTTTTTGCATTATTTGTATTATTATTATTATTTGTACGAAGTGTATGAGGCGACTTCACATTGTACCATGCCACTTGGTGCAACTTGTGGCTTTGATTTATCCACAACTAGTCCTTTTCTATGTGTTGGTAGTAATTTATGACTCTTTACATTATGGTATAAATATCTTTTTTTAGACTAATTTACAATTTTACGAACAATTATCACAATTTTAAAATCTTGTAAAAAAAAAGTTAATTTTTTTTAGAAAATAATATAATCTAAAATTTTGTTAGACGTTAAGATTATAATTTAATGTTTTATCATTCCAATGATTATATTTTAAGCTAGGACATTTGTTTCCTCTACAATTGGGTTGAATTGTTTTTCTGTAATATGGTAAAGCTTTTCGTTGGATGTCAATCTAATAATCTGTTGGTTCAGTAGTATCGGCTCGCCATGAACTACTTACAAAAAAAGAAGCAAATAAAATTTAAATAATTTTTTTTTTGATAATGATGATAGAAATAATGCGTTGTTACATGATATAAATGACGATGAAAAAATATTTAGCGCATTTTTCCTTTTCAACAAGTTGGTAAGCTAAACTAAGAAGCAAAAGTCAATAATCATTTTTGTTGCTAGACGACGATCTTGATTTGCATGGCCATTTTTGTCAACTGTTAATAAACGTAACATTATTGTATTCATAAATGATTACATTATTGTACTTTATGATATTTTTATTGTATATACTCAAGACCATGTCTAAAGATCTCGTCAAAGACTTTTGAGTTAAATGATTCTCTAAGATAACCATCATGTTATAGATTAAAAGAAATTTTCAGGCTCCTTTGATCACGTGAGATGAAATCATAATATGAAGTTATATGACATGAAACTAAATTTTTGTTTACATATCAATTTAAATTTTTTGATCATAAATATTAAAATAAAATTACTTCAATTTTCATACAATCTTACCAAATAAGTAAAAATTCACAACAAAAGTATAATACACTATCACAAATTGTTATTATAAAAAAATACAATATTTACTGATTGAACTTTAATTCAATAAAAAAAAACTAAACCTTCGTAATAGTATATTACTCTTTAATAAAATTGAGAAAGTTAAATTCGAGTTCAAATTAATTACTGATCTTTATGATGATAATTGATAATTTTTGATAAAGCCAATATATCTCCAATCATACATGTTAAATATCTATGTGAATTTAAAAACTTACGTACTAAAATGGATAATTTATTTCAAATTTCAACGCAGGATGTATTTAAAAATAGAAAAAAAAAAGGTAAGGGAGATTTGACAAGAAACTAATAATATTCGAAAAAGACATAAATAATACATATATTAAATTTTAAACTTGACTTCAAATTTTAACTTTGATCTCCAACTTTCATAATACACAAATAGACACTTTAACTATCCAACTTTTAAATAAATAAACACATAAGTCCTACGTGACACAATACATGTAGGACACCACGTAGGATAAAAAATAACATGTAGGACATGTATTTCTATTTGTTCAACTTTATACAAGCTTAAGTGTCTACTTGAGCACATAAAAAATTGAAGGACATAAATATAATTTGAAGCTAACTTAAAGGATATATTTATGTTTTACGCTTTCGAAAAAAAATACGATTCAACTTTACTAGTCCACTAGTTTTTTAGTGGTATACAATTGGCCACATAGACAGCATGAGAAAATTTGGTCGAATGCATTTAATCACGTCTTCCATATAGAACTCATATCTTAGTGGAGAAAGAGTGTTTCGTATATTTTAATTGTCATATTTAAATTATAAAAATTTTAATTAGTATTTTATAATATATCTTAATCATGTAAAAGATTATCATTTATAATATTTTTAAATTAGTTTGAATATTAAATTTTTAATCAAAAAACTAAATTAAAATAGTCCAATTTAATTTTAAAAATTTATCGAATTAAATTTCAAAAAGCGTAAAATTGATATTGAAGTGGACGGAGGAGGGAGTTATATTTATTACTAGGAAAAAGGGGAAAGTACGAAAGTTGAGAAGACGATGGAAAATGACTTTTGCAAGTCATGTTTCAATGAGTATTTTCAATTAAAATCAATTTTCTAATTAGTAAAAAAATACAGTGACATTTAAGAAAAAATTCCGAAAAGAAAAATATGTTCCTTCCATCTATTTTAATTATTGTTTTAGCTTAATTATGGGATCTGATTTCTTGATATAAAAAAAGATTCTTGTGTATATATATTTTTTTTATAGTCGTAAATATTTAAATTAGCTAGTTTTGATCATTTGAATATCTTCGTATAGCTATTTCAACTAACTTTGTTTCTTATTTTTTTTTGAAAATGAAGTGTTAAGATATAAAATAATAGAAAAGAATAATCGTAAATATTGATGCTCGGATTCCATAGATAAATCTAAAATTTCTAAACATAATTGCATGTAAAAATAATTATATTAAGTGAAAATTCTAGGTGAATGATTTAACATTCATCAAATACACTATTTAATCTTTTTATAACTTAGGAATCAACATATAATATTATATTAATTTTATGATATATACATAAAATAGTTAATATTACAAATAGACCTAATTTCACTTTCCATTGGCTCCAGTGTACGACAAATAATTTATTTTCAAAAGGCCAATTAATAAAAGAGGACCAATGGATCTTTTGTCTTTTTTTATTTTTCTTTCCCTATTTTCCACTTGTAATTAAATTCTTTATTTTCTTCCTATAAGTATGAGACATATCCCTCTTGAAACTTCACAACCAAACTCATCATAATTTTCTCTCTTTTTTCTATTGAGTGACTTTCTGAGAGAATAGTGCAAAGTTGAGTGACCATCTGAGGTATTAACTCCAAAAAGAGAGAATAAACTGACCAGAAGCGGAGTTGTCAACATTAAGCAGAGAATCAAGAAAGGACATTTTGACATTTTCTTTTTAATTTTTTTAATTATTTATTCATTTTATAAATAAAGAAAAGACTATTTTTTTTACCTATTATACTCTCAAATAATTATTTTGAATAAAATAGAATTTGAACCTTATAAGACTCATGAATTTTTGAGCATTATTCAAAAAATCTTATTTTAAACAACGAAGAAAAAGGGTCATATTTATCCTTATACTCTTAGAAAAGGATTATATTTATCCTTTGTTATATTTTTTTGATATATTTGCTCTTACCATCCTACTTTGGACACATATTTGCCCTTGTATAATTATCATGTCACCAATTTTTATAAGCACACGTGGCGCTAGCATGGCTCCATATGTATATACATTTATTATAATAAAAAATTACTTTCTATTTAATATTATATTCGACTCATTTAGTAAAATCCGACCCAACCATTCTCTGATATCACTTTAGCCAATGAAACAGAGATAATACAGAGGACTTTTAACAAACACCTTCCTTGCACTCCCAACACACCATACAAACGCATCAAATTGTTCATTACATACAAATCTAACGCAAAAATCCATTTTTATCACATGGGCATGAACCAATCTGCCATATCTCAACTCACATAACTCTACACGCTCCTTTATAACAACAAGAGGGTACGTGTATTTATCTAAATATAAACCTTTACACATCATTTCAACATACATTAACAAAGCAAGTAAAGCATTTCCCTGACATTTAGAACTTAAAACACATCTTATTAAAGGATTATAAACATCGATATCTGGGTCATGTATTTGAGTGAAAAGACAGTGGATATAGCTCATATACTTTGAGGGTATTGAAGAAGAACATAAAGATATGATTTTGGCGTAAAGGGGTTGTTGGGTGTGCTGTAGGGAACTAGTTTTGGTGATCAAAGAATTGAAATTGAATTGTTTGGCAGAGTTACTGGTCTAGATTTTGTGAAAGACATATGGGTCTTGAGAATTCACAGTGCAACCAAAAAATACTATGGATGTTGAGCTCCGTAAATTGAAACTGTTCACTATAATTTGTGACCACAATATCAGGTAGAGCAATATTTCTTCTGCGGCGTGCAGGAGAGAGAAATGAAGCTGAATCAGCAAAACATTCTCTCATATCAGTTGTCTCTGTATTATCTCTGTTGGGAGTGCAAGGAAGGTGTTTGTTTAAATGGATCAAGTATATGAGTGAATGGGTATTAGAATTGGGTTAATGGTTGGGTCGGATTTTACTAAATGGCTCGTGATACTAAATAAAAAGTATTTTTTTTATTATAATAAATGTATATACACATGAAGCCACGTAGATGCCTTGTAGGCTTATAAAAATGATGACATGATAATTTAACTGTACAACGATAAAT